>NW_007728946.1:225556-232654 GCF_000696425.1 Galeopterus variegatus
AAAGCGGCACCTGAAGAAGTGGAGGAGGCTACTCCACCTTTATAAACATCCCCGGCAGAGCCGCAGGTTTTTCCTGTCATGGCTCTCTGGGCACCCCCAGCCGTCTACAGCCTATGGGGGAAAGCGGCCCCTCAGGCCTATCTGGTCAACGTTGTAAAAGAACTAAAAAAGGCTGTTGCCGAGGCCGGGACTTTATCCTCAGCCTTGCAGGCTCAGATACAAAACTTAACTGAAGACTTCAAGGCATTTACCGCCCTGATCCCCTCAGGAAACAATACTTCCCCACCCTTCAAGGGACAATGTTTTGGTTGCGGAAGACAAGGTCATTTTAAAAGCCAATGTCCCAAGGCTAAAGGCAAAAAAACCCCCTGCCACACCTTGCCCCTGATGTAAAAAAGTATTACATTGTAAAAAGCACTGTAGGTCCAAATTTGACAAAACCCCGGGTGGAAATAGGCTGGCCACTTGGTACCCTTGGGAAGCTCATGACCTTAAAGAGCTGAAAAAGGCTGTTGCAGAGGATGGGCCCAAATCCCCATGTGCAGAAACCATCCTCCAGGGCTTAGTGCACCAACCCTGCATAACCCAAGATTGGAAAATGCTCTGTAAGGCTGTCCTCCCCCCAAACTTGTTTATCAAGTTCTGTGCCTTCTTTAAAGAAGAATGCCATGTGCAGGCAGAGATAAATCAAACAGTAGCATTGCCCAATGCCACCAACCCCAGACTCACCTTCCCGCGGGTCCTTGGCAAAGGTTCCTGCGTAGGTGCCAACAAACCCTTTTGCAGCACTGTGGCAAATCTCACTACCCCCAAAACCCGAAATAAGCGGACCTGAAACAAGCGGGCCACAGGGGCAGCTGTGGTGGCCATCAGCTCCCTCTTGGGAGTTATTGGAGTGGGTACCGGGACTGCCAGAATAGTCTTGGCACATCAACAGGTAGCTTCCCTTAGGGAGGCAGTGGACATAGATCTTGGCCGCTTGGAGGTATCTGTATCACATTTAAAAAAATCGCTAACATCACTTTTTGAAGTTGTTTTACAGAATTGATGCGGACTAGACCTGTTGTTCTTACAGCAAGGAAGATTATACGCTGCCCTCAAAGAAGAGTGTTGCTTCTATGCCAACCACTCTGGAGTGGTCAAGGATTCCCTAGCTAAGCTTAGAGAAGGGCTAGAAAAGCACAAAAAAAGAGTGAGAAGCCAATAGTAATTGGCTCCAAAGCTGGCTTTCAAGTTCCCCATGGCTCACCACCCTGCTGTCCTCCCTGGTGGGCCCCCTAGCCATTTTCCTTGTCTTAATCATCTTGGGGCCTTACGCCATTCGCCAGTTTGTGTCCCTTATAAGGCGCAACACTACTTCTCTCATAATGCTCACCCAGGTGGTAGAGGAGGTGGCCCATAATGAAATCCCTGAAATCCCTTGGGTCAATATGGCCCTTTAAAAAATCAACACCAATCTGTAAGTCTCCGCCCCACCCCCGCTTGGCTGGATAGTCAATGATGGGTAAGATTTCCAGAGGGAAACAACCTAAGACAGGCACAGCCACCAGAGGGAATGGAGGCGAGGCTGGGAAGGTTAGCCGCCTCCAGCTGCCTTATTAAGTCAAAAAGGGGGAGATGTCGGGCCTTAAAAACTAATGCCACCTTAAGTGACATTACAAGTGGCGCCATTATGGGCCCACAATGGCGTATTAACGTGGCAGCCTAGGATTGCGCCGGGAGGAAGTAGGGTGGGGGTGTCTGCAGGAACCTTGCCTTAGCCCTTATTGGCCAAATACGTGCTTCTGCGCTTGTGAACACTGCGTGATTGCAATAGCTAGGCATTGAGACAGGATGCATGCTCTCATAACCTTTAAGCTGATTGGAGGATGTGAAAACCTCCCTTCCTTATTTGCCTTTAAAAGCAAGTGCTTGTGTGATAATAAAGGGAACTGCTCGACAGAACTCCTGCAGCGTCTGAGTGTCCTTTAATGGGCTGGCTGGGGCCAGCGGCTGTGCTCACCTCTCTTTGCGGCTCTCTTCCCCTGTCTCCTCCCAATGGGGACCGGAGGGAAAGAGGAATCCGGGCCATCCGCTCGCCCACCAGAAGGAACACCAAGGGAGAGACTGATAGCAAGGCAAGGGCTGTTTAGGTCGGCCAGCGGCGGACCTGACAAGCCTCAAAGAGTAAACAACTCAAATGTCCATAAACTGATGAATGTATATCCATTCAGTGGAATATTATTTGGCAATAAAAAGAATTGAAGTCCTAATGCATGCTACAACATTGATGAACCTTGAAAACATCATGCTGAGTGAAAGAAGTCATAAAAGATCACAAATTGCATAACTCTATTTATATAAAATGTCCAGAACAGGCAAATCCATAAAAAAAGATAGTAGGTTAGTGGTTGCCAGGAAATGGGGGGTGGGGGTAGGGGAGAATGGGGAGTGGCAGCTGATGAATGCAGAGCTGCTTTTTGGAGTGATAAAAATATTCTAAAAGTAGATAGTGGTCATGGTCGCACAACCCAGTGAATATGCTAAGAACCACTGAATTGCATATGTTAAATGAGTGGATTTTATGGTATATAAATTATACCTCAATAAAGCTGTAAAAAATAATAAAAATAAAAGCAGATGTTCCTTCTTTGCCTCTCTGTATTAAAAAGAAAATAGGAGCAATGATTTCTACCCTTTGATCATTGGTTCTCAATTGGGGGCAATTTTATCTCCCCTGGGACATGTGGCAATGTTTAGAGACATCATGGTGTCACAGTTGGAGGGAAGGCTGTGAATGGCATCTAATGGGTAGAGGCCAGAGATGCTGCTGACCATTGTACAACACACAGGACAGCCCCCACAACAAGGAATTCTCTGGCCCCAAATGTTAATAGTACCCAAGCTGAGAAAACCTGCCTTAGATCAAGCTCTGTCGGGAAAGAGCAGGGTATGGGGTGCATCCCGTCTCTCCCACAACTGCGGAGGTCCTCTGGAGCAATGGCCTCCCCCGTGTTGAGGGCAGTGACCAGACTCCATCCTAGGAAACTGACCATGAAGGCAATGGTAAGGCCATGAACCACAGTCATCTCTCTAGGAGTATCCTTGGGAGCAACTTCTGTCTTGTCCTAGTTCCAAGAGTAGTCGTACCTCCCTGTGTAATCTGTCTCTGTTTGATCTCATGGACACTGTGAATTCCAGAACAGACCAGATTTCCTTTTTGGGTTAGCTGCAAAAAAGTTTTGAGCCAAATTTGTGGCCCACCCTTAGGAAAGGCACAGGTCTTACATTTTATGTTTTCTAAGTTTCATTCCTGGCTCCATTTTATACCTTCACTTTCTTTTAAAAAATTTATTCTCTTTCTCTTTATTTCCTTTGTTCCTACTTTTAATCTTTGTTATCTTGTGGTGTTTTGTATGTCTCGGTAAGCTATTGATGCTGTGCAACAAGATTCTGAATAAATAAATGTGAACAGCGAGTCTCTCCTTAGCTGGGGGATATGAGTTGGGGGTAGAAAGAGGCAGATCATTGAGCAGAGTTGTGGGTGTTGTGGTAGAGGCATGGTGAGCACTGTGGGCAGGGAGCACTGTGGGCAGGACAAATGACCTCCCCATAGGGTGTGTACTTTCTCCTGCTCCAGGAGTCTGGCAAGGTGGTGAGGAGGCAAGGTGTGAGAAGATAGGGGGTTCCTAGAGGAGGTCAGCTGTTCCTGGGTTCCTGTGTAGGACACTGCAGCCTCTTGATGCTGGAAAGAGCTGGGCTTTCAGAGAACAAGTAACAGATGTGAAGTCAGAGCTAGTAGGAGAGGGGGCCCCAAGATGGGCAGGACTGGGTGGTGTGTTAGAGAAACTCCTGAACTGGGAGCCAGGGATTTGGCTTCTAGGTTTCAAGTCCCACTTCCACCCTGGTTGGCCAAGTGACTTTGTAGTCTCTTGGCTCCTTAGTTTTCCTGTCACTAAAACAGGGTAGTAATTAATACCTGCCAGGACTATCTCTAGGGCTGACGTGAGGACCAAATGAGCTAATGCGGTGAAATTGCTCAAGTGCTCGATTCATTGCTAGGCTGAAAACTTTTTCTTTTTTTAAATGGTGAGGGACAAAAATAATTGTGGAGTTATTGTGGCTGTGATTACTGTTGTGCTGTGTGGAGATGTTCTCATTTGGAGCAGGTAATTACTGGTGCAGAGGCCCTGGGGGCTGCAGAGCTGGGGAGCAGGCCTGAGGGAAACGGGGAGGCTTGGCTGACCCCAGTGAATTAATTAAAACTTACCTGCAGCCATGGGGAGAAAGTATTTGTTCATCATCAAGTTGCATCTGGATGTATGCAAGTTACTGCTTAGACTTTAAGAGTAAAAAGAATCTCAGGGGGTTGGATCTCAGGGGGTTGGATTTCAGGCCAGTCCCTCGCCCAAGCTCTCTCCCTCAGGAGCTCTTAGGACCTACGAGATCTCTGCTCGCCCATTTTGGTAAAAAAAGAAAGCTTGGCCCAGGAATGTCAAGAAGTTCTGGGGTTGAAGGTAAATGGCTTTCCCAGACTTACATGTTTTTCATGTTCTGTAGGGAAGAAGCCATCACAATCTAGCTTCTTGGGTCTAATTGCAATGTCTTCAGCTGCAGCTTGAGGCCAGTTTCATTTTCTAACCTTTATGGTGTTGGACGACAGCTACTTGTCCTCTTTCTCTTATTTTCACATTATTCTTCAGTTCATTTATCCTACCTCGTCTTCCCCCATGTCCATCCATCAATACATCCCAGATACTGAAACACCTCACCTGCATATGTACTGGATAGAAATGCCCCAACTGGGGTGAGATTTTCACAGGACCTATGGCCTTTGTCCCCTGCTGCCTCACACCTTACCCTTAGGTGCTCTGGCACTAAGGGTACCCCTGCCCTGGGGCTGTCAGGTATGTTCTGCGCCCGTCTCTGGCCATGCTTTCCCCTCTCCTGCCAGAGCTGCCTCTTGCATTGTCTTTGCTCCTACCTCAATGTGCATGCTCCTCCTCCAGGATCCATGCAGAGGCTCAGACATTGAGCACTGCTGCTGAGGCAAAGGCTTCTGTCCTGGGGAAGGCAGGGGGCTTGAGGCTTGAGCTCTACCTATTTGATGTATGATGTCTGACCCCGTAGTGGCTTCATGTGACCCTCTGAGCCTTGCACACTGGACCTCAGGGAAGTATGTCCCTAGGATCTTGCAGCCACTGAAGCACCCTCAGTCCCGCACTCACGGCCCCTTTTGTGGTACATTACACTGCCAATGGCCCTTTCCTTCCCCTAAACTTTGATCTCTGTCTCTGACCTCAAGGCTGTGAGATGGGACAGGCGTGACTGGAGAAGCTGCTGTTACTGGTGGAGATTACTCTGGGCTTTCCTGGCTACTTTTCCTGTGGGTAGAATTTTAAACACACACATGTCCACACATGTACGCTGACACATTGCACACACAAGGCACATGTCCTGAAACACACAGAGTTTCAGTAGGTGGGCAGGTAGAACCACACATGTCCACACATTGCACACACAAGGCACATGTCCTGAAACACACAGAGTTTCAGTAGGTGGGCAGGTAGAACAGAAGCCCAGAGAGGGTATTAGACCAGGAGCCTGGAGATGCGGGCTCCAGCCCCAGCTCTGACCTCGGTGATTGGATAAGTCTAATCCCCCTCCACCTCTTCTGTAACCTGATGGAATTAGATCAGACGTCTCCAAGTCATCGTCTTTGTGGTCTAGATGCAGACACATTACAAAGTCATGTGTGGTGGGCGTTGGGCTTGGACGCTGGGTTTATGGTGTTCGGTTACATTGCCTCTGGGGCAGATGCACTGAGTTCGAGTTCTGGCTCTGCTGCTGTCAGGCTGTGTGACCTCACACAAGACACTTCATTGCCCTCACCCCAGCTTCTTTATCTGTAGAGTGGGGTTATTTAAACCTCGTTGTATGAGGATTAAATGAGGTGATTTATGTAACAGTGCCGTGTCCTGTATGGGATACATGTTTTTACTGGTCTTAGCTCTGCCATTAATTCACTGAGTGATCTTGGGTAAATCACACGAGCTTCGCTTGACCTCGGTTTCCTCCTGTGTAGACCAAAGAGCTAGGATCAGTTGAAGATCTTCAGGGCCCCTCCTTTTACCATCTCCTCACGCACAGCTCAGGAGACAGGATGATGTTGGATGTGCCTGTTCAGAGATTTACCACACGAGGGCGGTGTGATCCCATTGGAATCAACTCCAGAAGTGTCCAGAAAAAAAAACCCCTTCCCTTTCTGGTCCATTTTTCAGACTCTACCCTCCCTCCCTATTTTTATTTATAACTCAGTTTAATTGGAAATTATAGAAGTGTTGAACATCTTAAAGCTGGAAACAACTTAAGTACTCATCACTCTGTGTTCTGCTTGTAGCCTTTAAAATATGCATGTGTTTGAAAAATGCTCACTGACAATTGGAAACACCCACTATTGACAAAATTAAAACATTTCCAAGAATTGGCATAATTGGTTGAAAATAAATTAGACATTAAAATATCAAAATAAGTTAAAACAAATTCCGCCATTTTATTTTAATGTTTTATATGCTATTTTTTCCTATTGTATGATCAGCGGATCTAAATTATAAAAAAACACAAAACAAAAGGAACGTAATAAACACTTCAAATCCATTCCACTCAAAGCCTACCATTGTTTATATATATATATATATATATATATATCCAACAGACTTATGAAAAAATGCTCAACATCACTCAGTATTCAGGAAATACAAATCAAAACCACACTGAGATACCATCTCACCCCAGTTAGGATGGCTAATATCCAAAAGACTGTGAATGATAAATGCTGGCGAGGTTGCAGAGAAAAAGGAACTCCCATACATTGTTGGTGGGACTGCCAAATAGTGCAGCCTCTTTGGAAAATGGTATGGAGATTCCTCAAACAATTGCAGATAGGTCTACCATATGACACAGCTATCCCACTGCTGGGAGTATACCCAGAGGAATGGAAATCATCAAGTCCAAGGTATACCTTTTCCCCAATGTTCATTGCAGCACTCTTTACAAGAGGTAAGAGTTGGAACCAGCCCAAATGTCCATCCATCATCAGATGAGTGGATACGGAAAATG
>NW_007728946.1:232664-238915 GCF_000696425.1 Galeopterus variegatus
ATGGATGGACCTAGAGAGAATTATATTGTGACACATGTCAGGCACAGAAAGAGAAATATCACATGTTCTCACTTATTTGTGTGAGCTAAAAATAAATAAATACACAAAAAAACCGGAGGGGGGGGAGGGAAGAAGACAGAACAATTACAATTCCTTGAAGTTGATATGACAAGCAAACAGAAAGGACATTGTTGGGAGGGAGCGGGGAGACGGAGGAGGGAGGGAGGTTTCGGTAATGGGCCACAATAATCAACCACATTGTATACTGACAAAATAAAACAAAACAAAAATGAAAACAAAAACCAAGGCATTTCCAAGGCTCCTTTTTTTGAATTTTATCTGGAGCTACTTGTAAACCAGGATTATTAACTTGTTTGATTAAATGTAAATAAACTTGTGATAGCAGTTCTGGGTTGTCATGAGCATTGCCAATTTGTCTAGTTATAGCATCTTGAAGATGATTAATAAAATCTATATAAGGCTCAGTGGGTCCCTGTCTAACAGTAGCAAGAGATTTAGTGGGAGCATTCCTGGGACTGTGTGATGGCTCTAAATGTCCCATTTGTAACTGTTGTTTAACAAGTAAAGTAGCTTGATTTAATTTCTCCTGTTTAAGAGGCCACTGTTCCACCTAAACCGGAGGACCAGGGGTCCACTGTAATTTGAATGGTGGGACTGTGGCCATGGCCATCATGATAAATTTTGAAGATGTCCCAATATAAATATCTCATTGAGCAGGGAGGTCTCGGCCCTATAGGGTTTGAGGTAGATCTGGAACATAAGGCATAATGGAGGCAGCTTGTCCCTTGGGGCCAGTACACAGCAAAAGATTTTTACTTTGATAAGGGATTTTGTACCTGCCTAATCCAGTAAGTGTAACTGGTGAAGAAGTTACTTTCCACAATGGAGTCCAATCCTTTTTAGCAATTATGGTAAGATCAGCCTCTGAATCTGTAATTAATTTTTGTTCAACAGATAATGTCAACAGTGGCTGAGTCTTATCTAATCTTTGTATCAAAGATGCATCAGGGGAAGCAAGAGGTTGAAGTTTAGATTTTGTTTCAGGAATTTTGTTCTAAGCCTTTATGGCTGCATGAGTTGTTTGGTCAAGTAACATGTCCATACAAATTTGAAACTCATCTCGTAAATTTTCGAGTGAAATAGCATGTAAGGCTTCCCGATGTTCTTGTAGGCATAGAGTATATCGAGCAGGAGTTAAAACAGTTTTTCCAAGTGTTTTCCAATCCCAAGGGGTCATATTATACTCATTAGCAATTGATTCTAAGTATCCTTTAGTAAAAGTACTACGTAAGCCATTTTCTGTTATTCTCTTTTAAATCTTTCAAACAAGGAAAACGGGAAGTTTTCTTGTCTCGACTGAGTCCCAGTTCTTACAGTGGGAAAGACATGATGAGCATCAACTCCCGTGTTATGTCCTTCTTTAAGACAGGACTCCACCAAGGGAACAAATGAATTGTTTGCCTCTAAAGGTGGAGATGAGGGTAGAGGAGGAAGAGGAGGTGAGGATTGTTTTTCATCCTCTTTAATGTCATAAACACGTTTTTTTCCTTTTGTTAAGGTTCTGAATAATTTTTAAAGCAATTCAACAAAATTTCCAAACCACTATAATCAATAATAATTTAGTTAGATGACGGTTAGTTACTTTATAACCTACTGCCTTAAGGAGACATAGAAGGACTGAACTATGTTGAACTTCCCTCTTAGACAGTAAACTACCCATAATCGCAAGGATATGGAATTGAGAGAATAAGAAAGCAAAACTTCTGGGCAAAGCCCTAGCTAGACACCGCAGCAGGTGTGCAATTGCTTAATCGAAAGCCACCTCTGTGATCCCCTTTACTGGGGTGAGTCCCCCGTACCAGGATTTCCCTCTTGAAGGGATGAGTAGACATCCTGTTTCTTTTCCCCCCTTATGTCAGGCCCTTCCTTTTGTCGGGATGAGTGGTGGACGTCCTCTTTCTTTTCCTTTCCAAGGCTTGGCAGGTCTGTCTCTGATCCATGGACCCAGAATTCGTCATGTTGTGGTCACCATTTGTTGCTTTGCCTCCCACGGATTTGTCACTCTTTTTCCCCTGGGTGATGGAGCTGCCAAAGATTACTCAAAGCCCATCTCTTCTGAGCAGTGAGAAGCCCCGAAAAGGGGCTAATCTCCTGGAACCCTCAAGATAGAGGCATTCCTTCCATTTGGGAGATTAACCATGAATTGGGGTTCTCTTCCCACGTTTATTCTCTAGACCAGTAAGTTCCAGGAAGAGAACATAGGTGGGGTTTTTTCTAAGTACAGTTTAACAAGTTTAATAGAAGCTGGTAACATTCAGTAAGACAAGCAAGGTGACCTTCAATAATGCAATTTTCAACAAAAGCTTGATTTTAGCAAACATTCTCTTCTTACAGCATTTTCCCAGTATCTTTACATATCAATCAGTAACCTGTCTGTATTTGAGCCAGCAACCTTGCTGTGTTACAATTCTTTATCTTACAATAGAGACTATAGCCTGGGGAAAATTTCCTGTCCTTTTCAAGGTCAATATTTGAAACTGCAAGGTTTTGGAAAACCAGGCCCTGTGAAGTACATTTGCTTTATGCATACTCCACAGGGTCTTGGAATGGGCAGTGCCCCAGGCCTGTTGCATCTGGCCATAAACAGCCTTGCCCAGAGCTCCTCAGAAGGAAGCCAGAAAAAAGTCGGGTTTGGTACACATCCTGAGGTTTTCACAAGTGGGAACCAGCATGAGCAATACCCACTGCTTTCTCAATAGGCTGAGGGCAGCCCAGGAGTTGCTCTACATCTCCATGTCCACTCTAGCAGCCAGATCCCCAGTGCCCTGCACCCACCGTGGACGAGGGGCACATGCAGCTGTGGAGGAGTTGGGCTTCCAGGTGCCCAAGGAACTCAGAGCAAACCCAAGGTTTAGCCCTCAGGAGTTGGAGGGTGGGGAGCCTGGGGGCCTCCTGAGGGTTCATCTCTCCACAGTGATTCTGAATTTCTGTTCTCATGTATATAGGATACTGAAAGAAAGTGAGCCAAGATGAGTTCAAGCTTTATTAAAGAAAGAAACTTGCTGGGCTGTGCTCAGAGTGTCAGGCAGCCCAGGGCTACTCTGAAAATGGTGGGCAGCACCAAGCGTGGGGGTGGTAGAGCTTATATTGCTGTGTTGGCGCCAAGAGCTGGGTGATACCATCAAGGAGGGTCATTATGCTAATATGGATGGGGGTGGAGAACTGCATCCTGTCCTTGCAGAAGCAAAAGGGGTTTCTGTTTAAGTCAGGATGCTTCTCGTAAAGACAAGAGTGTAGGGGCTTGATGTTGGAGTGGAAGAGGAAGCTGGCAGCTATTTCGTGCTGGTGCTTATTGTGTGCACAATGGCGCCAGCCACATCCAAAATCCATCAGATACTTCTGTCTATTACCTGCTGATGTGCCCTAGCAGGGTATCTAAGCTGGCCACATGGTGACTGCTCTAACAATGCATACACATTCTGCACATTAGAGCTCCAGTATTTTGAAATACTTAACATGAAAAAGCATGATGATTTGAAATCCTTTTTCATTAATACAGTAATTTTCAACATTACCATTTGCCAATGAAAGGAAAACAAAAGCTAGTGGACTATTTCCATATAATTTCAACTATTGCAAAATTCTGAATGACTTCAGAAAAGGTTTTACACTTTCTATCACCCACTTCTGTGATTGGTTTTCTTTGATGGTGACAATCAGTCATTTTAAGAATCAGTACTAAAGCTCTTGATCAGGATGTGCTTGGCCATTTTTCAAGCACAAAATCTAATATAGAAATTGTGTTCACAGAAGTAAGTTGTGTTTGGGAAGTTTTATATAAAATTAGTATATATATAAAGGTTCCCTATTACTGTATATTTTATTTTCCTTATAATTGCATAGTGAAGAGACAGTGTAATGAATTTTCTTGCATTAGCCCTATCTAGATACCTCCAAACCCCCTTCAGTTTGCCCTGGTGTGTTATTCAAATATTAGCACTTTCTACATGTGCTGTGATGTGAGAAATGTTGGAAGTGGTTCATTGAGCTACTTCTTCCAGGAAGCCTTCCAGGAACATCCCAAACTGTTATCAATGCACATTCACATCTTTATAATTACTCTCATCATATGTTTCTGCTGGTTTGTTTTCTTCCTGTTCCATTCCCCTATCCCTACTCTCATTGGATTATGACTCCTGTGAGGGCAGGGACCTTATCAGTTATTTTCTGAATACCAGGAGTGTCCTATCGCCTCTGGTTCCCTGACTCTGTCTGTCTGAGGATGTTCTCTGACTCCAAGTTCCCTCTAGCTGGTCTCTCTAAATAGGGCTCAGACCACTTCATTCCTGGTACACCAGGGTTAAGGTTTCTCTCTGCTGTGTCCAGCCTCCAAACCTATTGTATCAATCAAAGTCCTTGATGGCAACAGAAGCTGCCTGGATGATGAAGCATAAAAATAATTTATTAAAAAAATATAGGGTAGTTCACAGAGTTGTTGGGAGGGCAAGAGACCATGCTGGGGTCTAAGCTTCCAGTACTAACTCCCAAACACAAACGGGTCCATTGAGGGTGCTGCCACCAGGACCAGATGCCACTTCTAGGCTGGCAACTTGTTGTTGCTGCCTTTTTTGCAGTCCCTGAGGGAGTGCACTCTGCTCCTGGCCTCTGACGGGCACCAGCTATTCAAAGTTGGGCCTGGGAGCATTTGATCAGTGGAACCAGATCGAATGCCTGGGAAGCTGGCAGGGCTCTCAGCTGCACAGGGAGCGGGTGGGGTATGGTCTTTCTCCCCACCATTCTTCTAAGGTGGAGAATTCCCCAAACATTGAAAGAGGGCCAAAGGCTGGGTGGCCTCAAGGAGTGTTAAGTGCCCACTCTCCAGGTCCTAGCCAGGATGGCCTGGGGCGAAGGTGGTACAGGATCAAGCTGATGGCACAGGGTAGGAGAACAGTGACACGTGGAGATCCTCTTGTCCAGTCAGACATGTTATCACTAGCTACGGATGATGTCAAGAATCAAGGGTGGGGAGGGCAGGGAAGAGGATTCATGTGCAATATTTCAAGGGGGAGCAGGCTTTATCATTTAAGAGGTTAGGGCTAGACTGGCATTTCCAAACCTAACGGGGAGACAGAACATGGGGTTTAAAATAGTTCAATAAACAGAATTTTATGTAGCATTTTAGAGTTTCTAAAATGATTCTATGAGCATTATATTACACTCGAGTGACTCTTTAAATAAACGTTTGTTGAGCTATTTACGGAGTGATGGGGAGGCAGTTCTCCTTCCCTGTCTTTAGGTTTCTAACAGCTTAAAAGTGGGTGAAGAAATATGGAAAACAATTGCAATTAATTAAAAAAAGGTTTATAATAGTAGTAGCACAAAGCAGGGAGTAATGAGATATGTTTGGGACAACAAATGTCAAGGAGAAATTTCTTGAGTCGGGTCTTGCATGAATAGGAATTTGCTAGGTGTACATGTTAGGTAAGAGGTGTGCATGGGAAATTTCCAGCAGAACAGCCTGTGAAAAGGCATAGAGATACAAAAAGCCTGCCTGGGGTGGGGAGATTTGTGGGAAATGAGCTTAGAAGGGCAGGCAGAGGCTGGACTACAGAGAAATACACTGATTCCCGTGCTTGAATCACTCCTTAGCAGAAGAACAATGTCTCTGAGGAATAAGTACTGCTTATTCCTCAGATCAGAGGGGTGGTGGGAGGGAAGACTGGGTTCCCATCATTTCCTGGACAGCTCATGTTATTGATGAAATGTTGGCTGGGGCAGGGAGGTTGTGGCTTCTCACTTAGAGGCAGAGCTTTTGAAGGTTCTTGTCTGGAGAACATGGAGGTGGTAATGTGTGTGAGAGGCGGAGAGACCAGAGAGCCATTAGCTGGAACAGCTTGTGCTTTTACATCAGCCTTCTGCTGCTCTAGTTACGGAGGACAGCAGGGAGATGAAGCAGTGGAAGCCCCTGTGTGTAGCCTGGGCAGGGGGCAGACAGCGGCATCTCAGCACCAAAGGGGTGGGAGAGCTTTGCTTTCACAGTTTCCTGCTTCTGGCTCCTTGGTTGACTCTAGCTCTGGATCTTGTTTCTCAAGCTGGTGGATCTGCTGGAATCCCTAACCAGGTCTCTCCTAAATGACGTCCAGAGCATGAGACTCCAGGGTGTTTCTGGGAGACATGTCATAGTATCTCTTGGCAAAAAGTTTTTCCTGATGTCTAGTCCTGGTCCTTCT
>NW_007728946.1:238925-239370 GCF_000696425.1 Galeopterus variegatus
GGGGGGAGGGGGACGGGGTGGGAGGTACTTGGGTGGGGGACACAGGGTACAAACGCAATTTGTGTTAATGGGCAAGCTGCCAGTGTGAATCTGACCTTCACATCTTGGACATGAGGGGTGACAACCAGCTCTGTATCTCATGAATATTCATAACCAATAAAAACAACCCCTCACCCAAAAAACCCCAAGTGAGAGAGTTGGTATTTTTGCCTTCATGAATGAATCTTGGATCTCCCTCAAATTAAATAACTTGCCTGTGGTGATATCTAGGGAGTGGCAGGACTGGGACTTAAATCTAGGTCTCTTGACTCCAAATTCTATGCATTTCCTCCCATTCCCCATGCTCTGGTCCTGTGTCCAGGGCCAGCTCCTGTGTGCAGAGATCCCAGCTCTTTATTTTGGGCCTTTCAGAGCGAGGGATGGAGTGGCAGCTGTGACCTAGGCC
>NW_007728946.1:239563-241964 GCF_000696425.1 Galeopterus variegatus
GAGACATGTCATAGTATCTCTTGGCAAAAAGTTTTTCCTGATGTCTAGTCCTGGTCCTTCTCGATACAGTACCATTGTCCCTTTTGTGCTGCTTTCTTGGGAAGGAGAGAGCCTTATGACTAGATTCCTCAGACACTCCTCCTGAAGGCTGAGAGCAGAACAAATGTACCACAGAGTAGAGTGAGACTCGGACACAGGTGGAAGAAAACATCACCGAACAGCCAGGTAAACTCCACAGGCTCTGGAGGGTCCTTAATTGCATATCCAGTTCATAGACATTTGCCATCATGACTTACGTGGACCTCTGATGACCGGTGTAGTCATGGCAATCACCTTGCTCAGGGATCCAGAACAATCTAGAAGATGCAAAATGTTCTTCCTCCAAAGGTAGGAATCCTTCCCATTCTACCTTGACTCATGCTCTGGTAGTGAGTCTGGGATGTGGAATAGGACATAAGATATAGATTTGTCTCTGGTTTAATTCCAGCATTTTCTGCCAGGATGGTTTCTATTAAAGTGGGGTTGAAGTCCAGCACCTGAAGGCTGTGAGCAGGGGCAGACAGTGAGCGAACAGATAGATGTCCCTGAGTCCCTTTAGGGTGAGGGGACCTGCCTCTTCACCATGTGTTGCAGGGCCCCTGTCACCTCCTTGTTCCGAAGAGTGTAGATAATGGGGTTGAGCATGGGTGTGAGGACTGTGTAGAAGAGACTGAGCACGCGGTCTGTGGTGACAGAGGAGCCTGCGTGGGGCCGAATGTAGGTGATGCTGGCCGTCCCAAAGAAGAGGGAGACCACCAGCAGGTGGGAGGAGCAGGTAGAGAAGACCTTGTGGCGGCTCTGGGTGGAGGCCATTGCCAGGATGGCACTTAGGATGCAGGCGTAAGAGGTGACAATCAGAGAGAAGGGGACCATGATGAAGACCACGGTGGCCGTCATCACGGAGATCTCACTCCTGTGCTTCCCAGCACTTGCCAGCCTCAATACAGGCAGGATGTCGCAGAGGAAGTGTGGGATGATTGGGTGACTGGGGAAAGGCAGAGTGAAGATGAGGGTGGAATGGGTGGTGGCTGTGACGATGCCTATGAGCCAGGAGGTGCCCACCATGGCCACGCAAGCCCGCCGGCTCATGAGAGCGGAGTAGTGCAGGGGCCTGCAGATGGCGGCGTAGCGGTCATAGGCCATGGCTGTGAGCAAGCAGCACTCTGAGATGCCCAGGACAATGAAGACGTACATCTGGGCTGCACAGCCCTGGAAGGAGATGGCCCGGGGGTGTGGGGAGGTGAGGTCAGCCAGGGTCCTGGGCACAATGTCGGTGGTGTAGAGGAGCTCCACCACTGAGATGTGGCGTAGGAAGAAGTACATGGGTGAGTGCAGGGCAGGGCTGGCCTGCGTGAGGAGGATGATCAGGGAGTTGCCCAGCAAGGTGACCAGGTAGACCAGAAGCACCACCCAGAAGAGGGGGCACTGCAGGGCCCTGAGGTCGGAGAATCCCAGAAGGAGGAATTCAGGCAGTGTAGTTTGATTTTCCTTAGCCATCACTCCAGGCCAAAACCTATGGCACAGCCAAGAAAGAAAAGTTATTTAGAAACAACATTTCTGTGATTCAGTGTATTTATCCATTTCTGTTGCTTATAACATAAATACCAGAAACTGGATAATTTGTAAAGAAGCAGTAATTATTATTATTATTATTATTTTTTCCTTTTTTTGTCTTTTTTCGTGGCCGGCAACGGATCGCAACCCTCGGTGTCGCGCCCGTACCGGGCCGGGACCGGCAACGGGATCGCAAACCTCGGCGTTGCCCCCGCACCTCACCCAGCCAGTGAGCGGCCGGTCTGTATGTGGGATCCGAACCCTCGGCGGGAGCGCCACCGCGCTTCCCAAGCAGCGCACTATAGCAGTGCGCCACCGGGCCGGCCCAGAAGCAGTAATTATTGCTTACAGTTTTGGAGGCTCGGAAGTTTAAAGTCCAGGGAACACATCGGGTGTGGTGACTCTACAGCAATGCAGGGTGTCACATGGTGAGACTGGCAGAGCAGAGAGAGAGAGACTCTCACACGCTCTTCTTTTAAAGCCTTCAGAACCATGCCCACGACCACCATTAAATCATCAGCTTATTAATCCATTTACTAGGGCACGGTCTTCACTATCTAATCACCTCTTGAAGGCCTCACCTTTCAATTACAATAATAGGATTTTCCACTGTTTTAACACTGTCACAGTGAGGGTTAAGTTTCTAATACATGGACTTTAGGGGACACAATTCAATCCACAGCATTCAGTAAAGCACTTTCCATACAGTCCCTCTCAAAACCAAGTGAGACAGCGGTGCATTGGACTCGCAGAGGGAGAGAACATACCTTAGGATACAAAGTGGAGTGGGAGTGGGGAGGGGGGAGGG
>NW_007728946.1:241974-250090 GCF_000696425.1 Galeopterus variegatus
GGGGGGAGGGGGACGGGGTGGGAGGTACTTGGGTGGGGGACACAGGGTACAAACGCAATTTGTGTTAATGGGCAAGCTGCCAGTGTGAATCTGACCTTCACATCTTGGACATGAGGGGTGACAACCAGCTCTGTATCTCATGAATATTCATAACCAATAAAAACAACCCCTCACCCAAAAAACCCCAAGTGAGAGAGTTGGTATTTTTGCCTTCATGAATGAATCTTGGATCTCCCTCAAATTAAATAACTTGCCTGTGGTGATATCTAGGGAGTGGCAGGACTGGGACTTAAATCTAGGTCTCTTGACTCCAAATTCTATGCATTTCCTCCCATTCCCCATGCTCTGGTCCTGTGTCCAGGGCCAGCTCCTGTGTGCAGAGATCCCAGCTCTTTATTTTGGGCCTTTCAGAGCGAGGGATGGAGTGGCAGCTGTGACCTAGGCCACTTTGTCCTCTCTAGACTGAAACTGCAGCTCAGAAGAAACAGTAATACCAGGGACTGTCCCATGCTGTTGTCTGATGGTCACCATGGTGAGATGTGGATTTGAAATGTCACACAATAATATGACTATTTTTGATAATTCTGCCCAATTTTTATCATGCTTTGGGATGCCTGCGCCTGCCCTGATTCCTTTGTTCTCCTCCTGTCTGGGCCCCTATGATTGGCTACAGTAGCTGCTCTGTCCCACTGCAGAGAGAGCACTGTCTCAGGCCTCCTGCATTGCAACAGTGTCCCCCCTGCAGAGGATGTTTCTATTCATTCTGTTAAAATCCCACTCATCCTTCAAGCCTCATCTCAAGTTCCACCCCCGCTATGGCAGCTTTCTATTCTCCTCATGCTCAGAAATAAGTATCCATAGCATTTCAGGATTAAAAGTGACATTTGGGATCACTTTTCCATGTGACAGTGCTCAGATCATATCTACATTCTAGAAGGGTGCTGTGCAGTGTCTATTTGAACACCTGCAGTGATGGGGAACTTACCACCTATTGAGGTGGCCCCTTCTAGCTTTGTCCTCTTCTGCCTGTAGGAAAAGTCTTTGTGATAGTGGTCTTGGCTAAATGCTTAGTATTTCATAGAATTTCTAACATCTTTTGCACCAGACAGCCCTTCAAGTATTTGAAGTCACTTTTATCCGTGCTCTCATGAGACAGTGCTTGTGCCTTGGTCCTAGCACTTATTAGTGTAAAGTCTCCACTGTAAGATCCTGTAGGACAAAGTGGAGAGATATGGGGGGGTGGGGGTGTCTGCTTCCATAGCTGCTAATGTTTTGCAAGTGCCTGGTCCCTCCCAGGCACTATGCTAAGGGCTTAACATTCATTAAGTTACTGTATCTTCAGAATCACACTACGACATAGGAACCTTTTCCTCCATTTTACAGATGAGGAAATAGAAGCCAGGACAGTATAAGTAACTTTCTTAAAGTCACGTATCTAGTAAGTGAGAGACATGGCTCAAACCTAGGTCTATCTAACTCTAGAGCCTGTGCTTTTAACCACTTAGTTATCAACTGTCTTACAGGTTAGTTTAATCACCAGAACAACTAGCACAGTACTTGGAACACATGGCTCAAACCTAGGTCTATCTAACTCTAGAGCCTGTGCTTTTAACCACTAAGTTATCAACTGTCTTACAGGTTAGTTTAATCACCAGAACAACTAGCACAGTACTTGGAACATTCCAAGTGTTCACTAAACGTTTATTAGATGAATAAATGAAACCTAGTTACAAAGACGGAGGACTGACGAACAGAAAATTTAAGTGATTTGCCTAAAGTTAGGCAGCTAGTTAGACAAAGACAGGAAACCGAGCCAAAGTCTTTCAGAAGTGCTGGGTCCCAAGATTTGCCGAACTTTGATTACCCACCTCCACTCCACACACAACGTTAGTCCTTCCATCTTCTTATTTAGGCAACAGAGTCTCAAACTTTCTGCCCATGGCTCATGGACCTGACTTTCATCCCACCCTTACTCTGCCCTCTCAGGTATTTTTTCCCTTAAGCCATTTACTCTAGCCTACATTTAGAGATTGCTGTGTGCTGGGCACTGTGCAGTATCTCAGTTGATCTTTATAACAACACTAGTGATAATTGTTATTTTTGTTATTGAAGATAAGAAACCAGAGCTCTTAGAGTTTAAATTACTTACCCAAGATTGCACCGTTGGCGAAGAGCAGAAACAGAAGTGTAACTTCAAGCCTGAGGTTTCAAGCACCACACCGACTGTGTCTCCAGTGAGGCCAGAAGTCTCACTCACCCTGCACTTTTGGGAGATGAACTTGCATCTAGTCAGTTTGGATGGAAGGAATATGTGAGTCCATTGGTCCTCTCTATTCTCATTAAAAACCCTTAGATGCCCATACCACTTAGATAGCATAAAATAGATCCTGCTGTTTTCAAATTTAAAAAATTTTTTAAAGAAATATTTGGGACAGTCACCCATGATTCAATCACCTTAGTTAAATACTTTTCTTTCTTGTGTATTGCCCTCAAGTCTTTGTCCCACTGCAAACACATTTTACATGCTTATAATCACAGTGTATGTACTATTTTGCCTTCTCCCTTTCCTTTTTAATGTTTGCTGTAAGCATTTTGCCATGAGACCACATAGTACTCTGAATGATCCCTTTCAAAAACAGTTTTTATAGTAGTCCATTGAATTTCTCCACTAACATTTAACAAACATTTCTCAGACTTGTGGTTTAAGTTGTTCCATTTTTTTTTTTTTTTTTTTGCTATTGTAGATAATGATGCAAACAAATCTTTGCACATGTCTCAGTTTGCTTCTGTTAACTTATTTCCCTAGGATAGGTTTTCAGGAGTGAAATTATTGACTAAGGGTATGGACATTTTTATGGGTCTCGCCATGTTATACAAGTATCTGTTTTTGGATTCCTCTATCTGGATTCATGAGTGGCTTCCCCAGCCTTCCTTCCTTCCTCCCCTAAGTAAAGCTGGTCTGTCCTTCATCCGATCCTGTCTGTCCTCTCCAAGGCCTCTGCCTCCATCCACACCTCACCTTTGCACACTATGAGCACCTCTCTACTCTCAGCTCTAAATTTTGCCTCAAGACATCGTCCTGAGGGTGAAGAGGCAAGTTTCTCCCAGACCCTCTGCTCTCCCCTTTCCTGCTCCTCAGCTCCCTCTTCTCATTTCCACTTGGATTTTGTTAATTTCCCTCTTGCACTTCTCACATGTCCTGACACAGTTGGGACAATCTTCAGAGAAGCACTGGCCCTGAAGCCACTGTTGTCCTTTTCAAAGCTTCCCACAGAGGAACACTGAGGAGGACAGAGTGGGCATTTGCCCACTGGGTCACAGAGAGGGGAAGAGGTTTTCTTTTAAAAAAATTACTTTTAATTGTGGTGAAAACACTGTGTAGGTCAGTAGTGTTAAGTATATTCATATTTTTTAAATTTAAATTTTTTTTTGTTATTATTAGCATATTCATGGTTACAAATTGTAATCTTTCCCCAGGTCTCCACCTGACCTATCACTGCCCAACCCCTCCCCCTCCCCCCATCTCTAGTATCCTTAGCTTTGTTTTCGCTTTCTGAAAGTTCAACGTATTATTATGGTCTTCTCTCTCTCTCTGTCTCTCTCTCTGTCTCTCTGTCTCTTTCTTTTATCCTTCCTGTGTAACAAATCTCTAGAATTTTTTCATCTTGCAGAACTGAAACTCTATACTCATTAAACAACTCCCTAGTTATCCCTCCCTGTAGCTCTTTTTAAGGTAGAAAAACAACCCCTATGCCTCCAATAAGCCTTGGTGAGACAGGGAGATGGATAAATTGATCATGGGTATGTGGATGGAGTGACAGACATCCTGTGGATAACTGGCCAGATGGACAGAGGATGAACCCAGAGGGGCATGGCTGGCTGCGTGACTGTTCTGCCTGCGACCCCTGAATGCAGGAGGAGAAGCTCTTAAGGCTGTATGGAATGGAAAGCAGCTCCTGGGGAGTAGGTTTGGCATCATGGGGGCAAGGTGGCTGGGATTCTGGAGGCTGACAAGGGATGTGGGAAATGGGAGGAAGGACAGGCTTCATTGAGTCAGGGAGCATGGCCAGACAACTAACTTTTGTTCTTTCAGATTTTTTGTTTTGCCTAAAGTATTAATGGGAGCTGCACATGGGGTATTGTGTGTATGTGAGTGAGTGCTCGGGAGTATGTGGGGCAGCAAAGGAGGATACAGGCAGCTCTGTCCGTGGGTTCTGGGATGGGGACCATTAACAGGAGCCCAAGAGACACTGACCACAGACAGTGCACAGGTTTTGATGCCCACATGATTTACATACCACACTCGAGTCCACAGACCTGCACCCCTACCCACTGCGTCACCCCACCCCATCCTATTAGACATACCACAAACATGCATGTCACACAATCACCACACTCATCTCATGGTACCCCCCTCACAGCACACCTACTCACACCACACGTCAAAGGCTTGCATGGTCTGTGTATTTACACACCTGCCTTGCTCTGTTCTGTGCACTTCTATCTGGCAGAACTTGTCCAGCATCACTGTCTCCTTCCCAGCCCTTCTCCCAAGCTGGTGGCATCTGAATCACACTTGCAAATGCAATAGTAGGGATTTGGGACTCTTCTCTTGGATTCTTCTCTCCCATGCTTGGGGACAGGTACTGGTTCCTGACACACAGAGAGAGCTCCTGAGTGGGCCCTGATCTGCCCACTGTTCTTCTCCTTCCTGTCCCTGGCAGGATCTAGCTTTGTCAGGGAAAGACCCCACGCTGCCCAGCACTGTGTGGGGCACTTACCTGGGGGAGATGGAAATGGCCACCCAGCCAGGGTAACTCGGCACAGGTTGGGCTCTGCTATTCCTGTCCCTTTTCCCTGGAAGTCACAGACTCTGTTGTGCCCACAGTTATTCTCCAGCTGGTGTTATGCCTCCACCCTGGGGGGACCTGGAAGTCCCTGACTCTTGGGGTTTCCCTGGGTAACCCTGAGCTGAGGTGGTGTCATGAGCCAGATAATTCTGTCTGGGTCCCAGTGACTGCTTTTTCTTTCTTCCTCTCCTTAAGCTCATTTCTCTTGGCCAAGCTGTGTCCTTCCCCATTTCCTCACACCTCGTCCTGGATAACTATGGCTTCCACACTCACGAAGGGTCTCCTTGGTCACACACGAATGAGGTTTGAGAATCTCCCTCTCTCATGTCTGAATCTCACCATGGGTAATTCATTCCTGTGCATGAAATCTTGGATCCCTCTTAAATATAGATGCTTCTGGAGGATTCTAGAAGTTAATAACAGTGAAGTATGACTTAGTCACTGATCTCCATGCTTGGTTTGCTTTTTAGAAAGAAAGTGTCCCAGTGAGGAGTCTGGTCATCCAGGGCTTCATGGGAGGGAGGATTGGGTTTCCATCAGTCTCTGGGTCTCTCATGTCCCTGCAGATGTACTGAGTGAGCTCCTTGTACAGAGAGGTAAGTCTTCTAAATGTTTTCAGTCAAGGAAGGGTTGGGGGGCTGGTGAGTGTGGTAAGGTTTGTGGGTAGAACGGAGGTGCTACCTGAAATGTCCCGGGCCTTTGCCTCAACCCCTGATGCCCTCTAGCTGACATGTGCTGTCTCCACTTTTTATCTCCCATTTTCTCCATCTGTACTTACCTCTCCATGGATTCTCTTATGAAGACCACCAGAAACCCCCATGTTGCCAAACCCAACGTTCAATTTTCAGTCCTCACTTAGTTTCTCAGCAGCATTTGACACATTTCATCCCTTCTTCTTGAGACATTTTCTTTAACTTCTGTGACTCCCCAGTATGCATCTCTGGCTCTGGCCTCTCCTAGTATATACAACTGAGGATCTCCCCTTAGATTCTTAGGGGTACCCCAAACCCACCATTTCCCAGAGAGAACTCTTGTTCTTCTCCCAAGCTTCCCCAGCACAGTAAGTGACCTGTTGTCACTCTGTTAGTCAGACCAAGAATCTAGCTGTCAATTTTAATTCATGTCTTTTCTTAACACCCCGCATTCAGTTTCTCAGCAAGTCTTGTCATTTCTGCCTCAAAAATTTAATCTCAAACAATCCCCTCTCACCATCTTTACTGCTGAAGTCCCGGTCTGGCAAATTGTCTCCCGCTTGGGCCATTCCTGCCCTCCACAACCTTGTCTCTGCCGAGTCAGTGTGATTTTCTCCAGGTGTAAGTCAGATGATATCACTCCCCTCCTTTGAACTCTCCAACAGCTCAGTAACTTCTCATTTTAGGTAGAGTAAAATGCAAACCCTTCCATTGATTTATAAGACCCTAATGATTTAGTCCCTGTATATTAAGTGTGTCTTTTTATTCTGATATTTTGATATCTGGGGCCTTACTAACCCTGGGGAGACTGCCCTTCTCAGGGCCAGCTAATTCTTAGACATAACACCTATAAGCATTCCTTTCATATGCAAACCAACCCCTCCAGAGTCCATATCCTCAACCACCTCCTTTACTGGGGCTCTGGTACTCTGCCCCAATCATCCCAGAGCCAGGTACCAGTCAACTAGAGACAGCCTTGTACTTCAGAGCCCACTGACATTACGCAAACTGGCCAATCCTTGACCTGCTTGGCCTGTTTACCCTGTCCCACCCATTCCTTCCTGTGAAAACCACAGCAAAGGCTTTGCCCACATTTCCCCCTTGCTCCCTTTGCTTCCTCATCAGTCTGGTGCTTCCCTGAGTGACCCTGCATGGTGTGGAATGCCTTTCCCCCAACCCCCACCTTGGGGACTGTGAGTAACAAACTATCTTTTCAATAGAAATTGTCTCCTAATCTGTTGCCCTCACCATATCTGAATAATAATAATAAAACATATTTTAAAGCACCCTGCTATTGTCTTCCTTGTCCACTGTGCTCCGGCCACACTAACCTTCTTTCTCCTCCTTAAACACACCTTGGGTTCTTTGCACTCGCTGTTCCCTCTGTCCAGAGGCTCTTACTCCATATCTTCCCACAGCCGACTTTGTATTATTCAAGTCTGAGCTCAAATTTCACCTCTTTAGAAAGACCTTCTTGAACTACCCTAGATAAAGTAGCATCACACCCTGATCATCCTATTGTACGTCTCCTGCTAGAAGGTATGCTCTGTGAGGGTAGGGACTTTGTTTTGTTCACAGCTATTGCTTCAGAGCTTAGAAGAGTTGCTTTGACACGTCTTGCAGATTGCTCATTCAATTCCATTTCAACTTTCATAGAATGACTTTCTGTCTCCTGGAGCATAGAAAACTAAAAATTGAATTTCCCAAACTCCTTTATAGCTCAGGTTCTACACATGACCTAGTTTCTGCCAAGCTGAAGACCCTTGTGAGATATGGAAGGCAGAATAAGTGAGGCAGAGGCTGTGCTTCTCCTGCTTCTTCTGCTCTTTCTCCTTACAAGTTTAGTGGTGGTTTTCCATGGCTGAGGTAGCAGAGGTCTCAGCACCATGAGTGTCAAGAGGCAGGGTCTAGGGTATCCATTTTGCCTGGATAGAGGTGGAAATGATATGATTTTGGAGCAGCAGTTGAGGCAGTAGCTTCCTAATGCCCAACTTTCTTGATCTTGGCAGTGGTAGCAGATTCCTGGCAGGTCTGATCTAAAATGTTATTATAAAACTCATTCCCAATAAGGTAAGTGAACAGATATGATGTTGGTTGGGGGCATGGGGGGGATGGCAGGGGGAGATGGAAGGGGAAAGGAGGAATTGGTAAAGGGACACAAAAATCAACTGCATTGTATATTGATAAATTAAAAACAAAACAAAACAAAATGCTACCACGCTTCCCAAGCGGCGCACTGTAGCATGCGCCACCGGGCCGGCCCGAAAACTGGTAGTCTTTGGCCTTCAGTCATGAAACAGCTGCATAAATTATGTATTGCTACCTGAAGTGCCACTAAATAATGGTTCCTTAGCATAGTATTATGGGTACAAGAAGTTAAATGACTGAGTTGGTTGGCTGCTCTGGACAGATTAAAGAAAGAAATGGACAGGTTTAGGATTTTTAGATTTTCTTTTTTTTTTTCCTTTTTGTCTTTTTTCGTGTCCGGCAATGGACCGCAACCCTCAGTGTCGCGCCCGTACCGGACCCGGGCCCGCCACGGGATCGCAACCCTCGGTGCTGGGCCCGCCCCCC
>NW_007728946.1:251043-255413 GCF_000696425.1 Galeopterus variegatus
CGCCGCCACGCTCCCAAGCGGCGCACTGTAGCAGTGCGCCGCCGGGCCGGATTTTTAGATTTTCTGATAAACACATAAAACTCCTAGCTTTGCCAGGGACCCAGAGTAAAAGAGGGTTTTTGGCAGGTCCAGCCTGCAATGCACGTAACTCTGCCATTGTCTTTTATGACTAAGGGAATCTGAAGGTGTTAGGAGTGCTGTTGCTGAATTGGTGCTGTTTGGAGCCTTGGAAAGCTCCAATCACAGAATTATAGTGGAGGCCCCAAAGGATTCAGAGAAAATCCATGCCATTTTCCAACAAATGACCGCTGTCCTCACTGTACTTTTGAGAAATGGCTCCTTGTTTGTTATTTGGTTTCTGGCAGAGGGTAAACACCTGACCACGGGGCACCAGCTGACCATGCAATCTGAGCTGCCTTTCATGACATAGGTGTTTCTGACTGATAAGGCTGTGTGAGAGAACTTTAAAAAGTTCATGGAAAAATGGACTTGAAAAATAATATGCATCTTTCCATGAACTTTTTGAAGACTCCTCATATAGTAAGGCTCAGAAGCACTCCATCTTCAAGTGATGAGGTAAACGTGAGATCAGGCTTGGACAAGTTCTGAGGTCACCAGGACGTTTCATCAGTAGGTAGCCCATAGTCCCAGGCGTCTGCTTTTGCTACACTAAAGTCCTTTCTCCTATGGCCTCATGAGGTGTTCCTTATGACTAGTTCATGGAAGAGGAAAAATATTTAAACCTAGCATACAGAGAACACTGCATAATCTGCTGGAACTAACTAGGTATGGACTCCTGTGGCACTGCAGCCCTAATAAGGGGTGGCTCTAAGGAACAGCAGAGAAGAGAAAAATGCCCACTGAGCAGAACGTTGACAGTATAACTCAGAGTCTGCTTTGTCTGGAAGAATGATGGTCCGTGTTATGGATCTACATTGATCCAGGAACAGTGGCTAATGGTTTGTTTGGTAGGAGGGCTAGGAAGTGGGAGAAACAAAACAGGAGAATGGGTGACAAGGAATTCTGGGCCATCATCATCATCATCATCATCACTAACACTTCTATAATTTTCACTTTGTGCCATATACTATTCTAAGCACTTTTTATGTATTAACTTATTTAATCCTCCCAAAACACTATGAGGTAGTTTTTACTATTATGGTCATTTTACAGATGAGGAAACTGAGGCACAGAAAGGTTAAGCACTTGAGCAAGACCATATAGCCAGCCGTAAGTGGTAGAGCTGGTATTTGAATCCAGATGATCTTGTCTCAGAGTCCATGCTCTTAACCATCTTACTGTACTGTGGATGAACTTTTCAAAATGGGACCATGCTATTTGTGAATATGTGAGACCGTGTGAATACTTACATGTGAATGCAGATCTCACTGCAGAGGATACTATCAATATTTAGGGATCAAGATGACCCAGCTGGTGTACATCAGCCAGCATTCTTCCCTAGCCTCTCTGGTGCGTATTCAAGAGATCACAAACCAAATGTCTGCAGTGGAAGGGATGGAGGTTAGGCACAGGCTTACCAACAATGGCTTCCCTTCACCAGGACTGATCTGGCTACACCACCACTGAGTGTGCAACCTGCCCATAACAATGGCTTGGTGTGGTAGGCAGTCTCTAAGATGGTTCCCAGTGAATCTTATCTTCTGATATTCATGCATTTGTGTAATTCCCTCCCTTTGAATGTAGTTTGGAACAAGTGAAGGTGTTGAGGGACTTAGGCTCTGGGGTCAGAGGGAATAGCCAGCGAGAAGACTTTAAGGTGTGACTGTGTCCATCCAGATCATGGAACATGCAGGAAGCCATATGACTGAAGAGGAGAGAGAGAGGGGATGAGAAAGAAAGGATGAATTAAGCGAGGAAATTGAAAGAGGGTGGGAGAAGGAAAGGGCAGATCCTATATGGCCTTAAGTGCCATTGTGAGAACTTCAGCGTTCACTCTGAGTGTGATGGGAAGCATTGCACTGAACAGAGAAGAGACTTGGTCATTCTGGCTGAGGTGTTGAGAATAGGTCAACCTTCTTCCCTAGGAAGGAAAAAAGGAGACCGGGTAGGAGCCCATGGCAGTAACACGGATTATACACTCTCAATATACTTTGGATATATTTTCAAGGTAGAAACAATGAGACTTTGACAGATTAAATGTGGAGTGTGAGAACAAAGAGAGGACGCAGGTATGTCTCCATGATCTTTGGACTGAACAAGCAGAAAGATGGAATTGCCATCTACTGAGGATGGGAAGGCAGAGAGCGGAGCAGATTTGGAGAAGACTAGGAGTCCAGTTTGGGTTGAGTTTGAACATGTCAACTAGACAAATGGAGATATGCTCCAAGTTGGTTATACAAATTGGGAGATTAGTTGAGAGATCTGAACTGGAAATATAAGCGTGGAACTCTTAAGCTGATAGTTTATATGTAAAGCCATGAGACAATGAGATTCCCAAGGGAATAAAAATAGAGCAGAGAAGATGTCAAAGACTTAGCACTTGAGCGTTAAGAAGTCCCAATATCATTCATGTAAGTTTGGAGAGATAAAAAGAAAAAGTTGGAGGAAGGACAATTTGAGAATAATAAGAAAGCATTTATGAAATCAGGAAAATACAGGAAATATGGCCAGCAATTATTCGCTTCCTAGCTACCTCTCATCAGATACTGCAAAAAGACTTGACTTTCGTCTTGGGTCCTCTATTTCTTCTCTCTTTCTTTGTCTTCCCCTCCCCCATCCCTCACCAGTGGTCACATTGAGGATACGAGGGAGCCCGTGGAGAGACCCACATGAAGAGGTACCACGGCCTGCCATCAACCATGTAAGTGAACTTGGAACTGGATCTTGTGAGACTTGCCAATAGTCATGTGAATAAGTCCAAAAGTAGATTTTCCAGCATCATTTGAGCCTTGAGATGACTGAATCCTTGGCTGACAGCTTGACTCTGCTGTCCTCATGAGAGACCCTGAGCTGGAGGCACCCAGCTCATCAGTGCCTCTGGAATTACTGATGGGTTGAAAACATGAGATAATAATTGTTTGCTGTTTCAGGCCAGTTAGTTTTGTGGTAATTTGTTCCACAGCAATGGATAACTAATATACCTGGGCATATTTGATTACAGTATACCCCTTCTTCATGCACTCCTCTGTACTCACTGATAGTCACTTATTCTGGGTGTGGATTTACCTCTCCTTCCTGTCACACATCTGTCAGTATTACCATCAGTGGGCTTACTGAATGCTTCATTTATTGTCATGATATTCCATATAATGTTGTGCCTAACCAAGGAAAAAATACTTACCAAATATATAGCAAAACAAATGGGACAATGGGTTAATTCTCACAAGACTCATGGGACTACCCTGCACTCCACTTCCCAGAATTATCTGGCCTTTTCTAAAGAATAGAGCAGTCAGTTAAAAACTGAAACACAGCACCACCTGGGAGAAAAAATCTTGAAAAGTTGGGATGATCTTCTATGGGTGAAACATAGGCTCTGAACTACAGACCAATATATGGTATTGTTTCTCCTATAGCAAAAACGCAATAATCAAATAGCCAAAATACAAATACAAAATACATTGGTTAACAAGGGGTTAAAGAGGGAGTGGCACCCCTAGTTACTAAACCTAATGACCTACTTGCAAAATGTTTGCTTCCTCTCCCTGTGACTCTGGGCTTTGTTGGATTAGAGGTATTAGTACCTTGAGTAGATGTAATAGGGATTCATAATTGTCCCTTTATTATCCATATTTCCCTTAACTTTTTAGTAATGCATCTCCCCTAGTTTTAGCTGGGCACTTGGCCAGCAAGCTAGAAACCATATTTATTAGGCTTTCTTGTTCTTAGATGTGACCAAGTTGCTATGTTTGGGTCAATGATGTGAACAGAAGTCATGTGTGAAACTTCTGGATTATTTCCTTAATGTCCGAGCTCCCTACACAGGACTTCTCTGTCCCTTTCCAATGGGTTAGTATGAGGATATGGAGGTAACATAGTTCCAGCTACGTAGGTAAGCACAACCTTAGGAGATGGAGGAACGACAGTGTGGGAGGAACTTGTGTCTTGGCATCACTTCGTGGGGCAGATTGATACTGCCAGCTGTGGACCTCTCAGCTTTGGAAAGCACACCTCTGTTTCCTTACAGAGAAAAAAATTTCAACCTTATTTAAGTCACTGTATTGTTGAATATCTTTGTTACAGCAATTAACCTGTACCTTAACCAATGTGGCAGGAATGCATCCACCAGGGATGTCAAGCTAGGGCTGGGTCTGGAGCTCACAGATCCCTCATAGACTGGGTCACAAACCCTTCACACACCAGGCCGGGTTACCAGACCCCTTACATGCAGGTCTATGAGGTAGGTAACC
>NW_007728946.1:257009-258427 GCF_000696425.1 Galeopterus variegatus
GTGACTACATTTTCCAAGCTATCTTATGGCTTGGATTCTGCATGTGACCTTGTTTCTATTGTGCCAGTACACTGACTTGGGATTTGGAAGGCAGAATTGAGGTAAAGGCTGCCTCTTTGCTACATTTGCTGTTTTTGCTGGAAAATATAGTTATAGAAGCATTTCTCAGCAGTAGTAGCAGAGATCCAGTCGTTTGCTTTGCAGGTAGGTGCAAGGGGCTTCATTTGCTGGCATGGGTCATGACATGGCATGGATCATGTGTGTGCCCAGTACCAACAGTTGTGGTGGTGGCTTCCTGATACTCAGATCATAACAGATGTGGAGTGTTCCTTAAGCTAGCAGTTGGGAAAATGGGTCACTGATTCACAAGATTCCTGATAATGACAGAGATGGCGAGTCCTTCTGTAGGTTGGTTAGCAGTATTGTTCTGGAAATTACTTCTGAACACTTAACATAGAATTTGATCTTCAGCCCTTTGAATTTATATTAAATCCTTTCTGCTTAAACTAGATAGACAGATTTCTGTATTATGTAAGTGAATACTGGCTGTTTTAGCACTCAATCTATGTTGGCAAGATATGCCAGGTTGAAGAATTGGTCCACCCAGAAGAACCCTTTGGTGTGCAAATACTGGGAAAAGGAATTTGGTTGGGGCGGTTTGGTTTTCCTCAGCCTTCAAGCCAGGTCTTATGATAAACATCCACGGACAAAGAGAAATTAGAGACAATCAACATCTCTGTGGTATTGTGACTTTTGAATCGATTTCATATGTATTTCCTTTCAGGATTATTTGAAACTCTCTTCCTATACATCCTTCCATAAATGTTACCTTTTCTAATGCATAAAGTATTTTTCTGTAATCTTTTCTAAAACTGCAACTCCTCTCCTTTCCTCTGCCTTTTGTTTCTCTTTTAGCCCTTATTGGTATCTAGCACATNCAAACAAACAAACAAACAAACAAACAAACCCAAGGAGGAAAAAATGAAATAGCTATCTTAACAAAAACCTAATCAAAACCAAATCAAACTAACCCCCAGGAGATTGTCTGGGGTGCCTGTTGTATGGAAAAACCAATGTAGTAGGACTACCAAAGATTCATATGCTTCAGGAATGAAGGTTTGGGTCTCCCCTACCAGGTAAAATAATTCTGGTGCTGGATGAAGGCAAAGAGAATATGAAATGCGTAGCCGAAGAAGAAAGCTACAAACCAACTACCACCTCATGATCAGTTGTAAGATAATGACTGTAGTCGTATTTTCTTTCCTCCTTGCCATGATATGTATATATTTATGTATGTTAATTTTCCTCTACATTTTTTTGTGCTAGTGGTAGTTGACTTTATAATAAAATTCACAGTTTATGAGCTATTAAAATGAGATCGTGACTACATTTTCCAAGCTATCTTATGGCTTGGATTC
>NW_007728946.1:259866-262409 GCF_000696425.1 Galeopterus variegatus
TCTTTTAGCCCTTATTGGTATCTAGCACATTTATGTAGTATTTATTTATTTGTCTACTACTATCTTTCTCTCTCTCATATTTTTTAATCTGGCTCTTTATGAACAGGGAAACTTCAAGGGGATGAGATTTTTGCATTTTGTTAATTTTTTTGTTCCTTGCAGTTCAAAAAATTCTGCTGAATGGGAGAATGAATGTTACCCAATCAATGGATGAGGATAACTTCAGAGAGGCTGAGTGACTTTCTAAAGGTCCCATGGCTGACAAGTAGGAGGTACTGGGCTTGAATACAAGTCTCCCAATTTAAAATTTCATGATCTTTTTAGTGAACCGCATGGCTTATATCTCATCTGGCCCTTGCCAGAGACATGGCCTGGGGGTGGGGTGGGGTGGGGAGGTAAACCTGTATTAAATCACTCCTCGGAGTTAGTAAAATAGCAGTTGCAACCTGGGCCCTCAGATACTCTGCCTCTCACTGACCCAGTCTTCTAGGGGAGTTTGGCGGGTGCAGGGAGATTGATCAATGCTAGTGTCTGATGATCACAACAAAGGAGTGTACAGAGAATAACTCAGTGGCAATACTATTCACGATAATAGCTCCTTTTCCTGGGATCATTAGATTCTTGCAACAACCCTCTGGATAGGAGGGGCAGGTATTAGCCATTTGTTATTTGTCCCTCCCCTTGACCCCACTCTGCTATCTGCAACCTAAGAACCCTGTGATCAGCCACGCTCAGCTGTTTTCTAAAACTCAGCAAACCTCTCCTTTCCAAGTTTTCATGCATTTCATGCATTGTTTCTGCTGTATGAAATATTCTCATGAATTTTAATGAAATCCTATTTATTCTCCAGGATTCAGCTTGAAATCCAGATTTGTCATGAGAGCTCTCTTTGTTCCTTTTGATCAAAAGTAATTCCCCATCAAAGATGAAAAGGATCTTTGAGGTCATATAGTCTTGGATGAATCATATAATCTTGAATGTTCAAATATTTTTACATTTCTCCTCTAGTGCTTAGGAAATCACAGCCTCTTGGGGTACAGCATTCTGGCTTTGGCTTGTCCTCATTATTAGAAAGATCTCTGTATATTGAGCCACTATTTTCCTCCATTAATTCCATTCATTAATTCTGTTTTTTTAAAAAAATATTATTTATTTTTACTTTCATTATTATTTTTTACATTCTAAGATGTTGTGGAGCAGGGGGGAGGTGGGGGGGGAAGTCAGGAAGGTGGAAAGTGGGGGTGAGGCTGGCCCACAGGTGGCTCCTTCACTGGCCTGGTTGCAGACAGTAGGGGGGCATGACTGAGGCCCTGGGTGCCCCCCACCCTGGCTCAGGAGCCTGGGGGGTTTGGTTAATTCTGTTTTTAACTCTCGAGAATTTAAATGAAACCAACTTGTCTCATACCTCATGGTTCTTCACTTGATTTAAGAAAGTCCCTTCTTCTAGGTAGGTATTGATCTATCTTTTTCATAGCATTTTAAATTAGTTAGGTACCTGCTTGACTCCTTTGACTATATTCAACTGTTGGGCCTTTAAAAAGCTAACACCACCTTAAAGTGACATTACAAATGGATTAACGTGGCAGCCTAAGATGGCACCAGGAGAAAGCAGGGTGGGAGTGTCTGTGGGAACCTTGCCTTAGCCATTATTGGCCGCACTTGTGAACTCTGCATAACTGCAATAGCTAGGTATTGAGACAGGATGCATGCCCTTATCCCTTAAGCTGATTGGAGGATGTAAATGCCTTTGCCATTTACCTTTAAAAGCCAATGCTTGTGTATTAATAAATGGAACTGCTTGACAGAACCCCCAGTGCATCTGAGTGTCCTTTAACTGGGCTGGTTTGGGGCCAGTGGTGTGCTCACCTCTCTTCATGGCTCTCTTCCCCTGTCTCCTTCAAAAGGGGACTAGAGGGAAAGAGGAATCCTGGGCCGTTCGCTTGCCCACTGAAAGGAACGAGGCTAGGGCTGTACAGTCGGCTGCTGGTGGCGGACCCGACAGAGTGGTGCCCCGTGTGAGGAGTTTTTTAAAAACTTGTGGATGAAAGAAAAATGAGCGAGTGAGGCCCCCGGCTGCTCAGTCCTGAAAGAAGGTCGATGAAGGGTGATCAACCAGCAGAGTGGCCCCCGCAACCGCGGTAGTCGTTGTGAAGTGCCTGCGTCTCGGGGTGAGTACCATAACAGTGGGAAGTCCCTGCACTTCTGTGCCCTGTGCTCCCTTTGTCCCTTCCTCACGGGGCAACATGGGAGGCATGTATGGAAAGAGTGATGAGACAGCCTGCAAGGCTCTAAAGTACATGTTAAAAAGCAGAGGCTTAGAAATATCTGACTCCATGGCCGCCGATGCCTGGCATCATGTAGTGAAGGTTTCCCCGTGGGCACCTTTGTCTGATGTGTTCTTGTATGAGACTTGGGACCGGGTGCAGACCTTGGCCAGAAAGAATGAGATTAGGCCCAGGCTAGACCCCCCCCCCTTAGGGTTCTATCTAACCATCTCTGCCCTAAAGCTTTGCTTCTGTCCCGAGCATCAGGAAGGGGCAAAA
>NW_007728946.1:263216-264419 GCF_000696425.1 Galeopterus variegatus
ATATTCACCCCACCAAAGTTTAGCCGAAGGAGAGAAAGCGGCACCTGAAGACGTACAGGAGGCTAGCCCACCTTTAAAAACATCCTTGGCAGAGCTGCAGGCTTTTCCTTTCATGGCTCGCTGGGAACATCCAGCCATCCACAGCCCGTGGGGGAAGCGGCCCCTCAGGCCTATCCGGTTAACGTTGCTCCTGGTGGAAATAGGCTGGCTGCTTGGTACCCTTGGGAAGCTCATGATCTTAAAGAGCTGAAAAAGGCTGTTGCAGCGGATGGGCCCAATTCCCCATGGGCAATAACCATCCTCCAGGGCTTAGCGCATCAATCCTGTCCGACCCAAGATTGGAAAATGCTCTGTAAGGCTGTCCTCTCTCCAAATCTGTTTATCAAATTCTGTGCCTTCTTTAAGGAAGAGTGCCATGTGCAGGCAGAGATAAACCAAGCAGCCAACCCACCCATCCCTATCAGCTTCGGCATGCTGTCTGGAACAGCAGATCAATTTAGTACTGGAATCCAACAGGCTGCTATCCCAGCCCCCTACCAGGACCAGGTTAGGGCAACAGCATTAGCCACATGGAAACAGTTGGCTGAAGGGTCCAGTGAGCCCACAATGGCCAGGGTCACCCAGCAACCCTCTGAGGACCTGCCCTCTTTCATAGTTCGGGTGGAACAGAGTATAAAGAGAAAGTTTTCCCCAGGTCCTCTCCGGGACCAGTTTGTAAAAATGGTAGTGTGGGACGGCATGACTGCCAACCACAAGCTTGCCTGTGCCGAGCTCAAAGATCGTTCTATGGAAAAGTGGGTCATTGCCAGTAGAGACGTTGGAAGCTACCAACAACAAACCAGGGCCTTAACTTCCGCTCTACAAGCTCAAGTAGAAACCCTTGCAAGTGCTATGACCCAGGCTCTTAGTGTCAGGATCCCTAAGGAGAGCCCCAGCCAACCCTCCTATAGGGGTCAATGTTATGGCTGTGGGGAACCAGGTCATTTCAAAAGGGACTTTCCAACCGAAAAAATAAAAACCTTCCTTCTACACTGTGCCCTAGGTGCGGTAAGGGGCTTCATTGGAAGCATGAGTGCCAGTCTAAGTTTGACAAAGATGGAAAGCCTTTAAACTATAGGGAAGATCCCACTTCTCGGGACCTGAGAAACAATCTGCCTCTTCCCAGAGTCAAGTTCCCAGAAACTCCTCATAAACAGATGGCCA
>NW_007728946.1:267570-268093 GCF_000696425.1 Galeopterus variegatus
TTCCTTGAGGATTTCTTGTAGAGCTGGTCATATAGTGGTGAACTCCTGCAGTTTTTGCTTGTCTGGAAAATACCCTATTTTCCCCTCATTTCTGAAGGATAGCCTTGCTGGGTATAGTATTCTTGGCAAGCAGTTTTTTTCTTTTAGTATTTTGAATATATAATCCCATTTTCTTCTGGTGTATAGAGTTTCTGTTGAGAAGTCTGCTGTTAATCTGATAGGGGCTCCCTTATAGGTGATCTGATTCTTTTCTCTTGCTTCTTTTAGGATTCTCTCTTGTCTTTGAGCTTTGCTTGCTTGACTATAATGTGTCTTGGAGAGGATATTTTTCAACTGAATCTGTTTGGGGATCTTTGAGCCTACTGGATCTGAAGGCCTGTATCTCTCCCTATATCTGGGAAGTTTTGTTATTATTTTATTGAATACATTTTCATTCTTTTGTTTATTTATTTATTATTTTTATTTTGTCAATATACAATGTAGTTGATTTTTGTGTCCCATCACCGAAACCTCCCTCCCTCCT
>NW_007728947.1:0-561 GCF_000696425.1 Galeopterus variegatus
TGAACATTATGCAGGCTATGCTGTGGTCTCTCTAGACTCAATCATAGAGGCTCAGCCATTATTGCCCAGTACCACTAATCAGCAGGCTGAACTTATTGCGGCCACTCGGGCTTGTATACTTGCAGAAGGTAAATCACTTAACCTATACACAGACTCAAAATATGTTTTCCATATACTTATATCCCATGCAGCAATGTGGAAAGAAAGAGGATTACTCAATACAAAAGGCAATGACATAACTAATTCCACCTTAGTAGACAAGTTCCTTGAAGCCTCTCGGCTACCCGCATGGTTAGGGGTCTCCCATTGCAAAGCACATCAAAAAGACAACTCTCCCATAACCCAAGGCAATTGCAAGGCAGACGATGTAGCACGAATGGCCGCCACCACAGATCCTGACACCCCAAACGCTTCACTCCTTCCTCTTCTACCAGACACCATAGGCAACCCCGTTCCGACACCAGATGATAAATCTTCTCTTTTCCATCTTCTCCATGATCTATTCCATTCAAACCCCTGAAGTTTAGCGCTCTTCCTCCAAACTTTCTTCCCTCTAACCCC
>NW_007728947.1:2716-3771 GCF_000696425.1 Galeopterus variegatus
CCTCTCCCTCCCTTGGCATTTACACTGTCCTTACTGGCCCCAGGCCTCAGGAAAAGTTGAGGGCACCAAAAGGGCTCTAAAAGACATCCTTACTAAACTATCTCTGGAACTTCACCTTGACTGGACCCGCCTTTTACCCCTAGCCCTGTTCAGACTCAGGTGCTCTAAAAGACAATCATCCCTAAACAGGGCTATCCCGCTACTTTCCCATCTTTGAGCTGAACTCTGGAAACACCAGGATTGCCTATTGCCTAATCCTACCTCCTCCCAAAACACCTCCACAGTACACCCTGGGGATTTAGTATTCTACACTTCCCCAGAGCCACAAAGTCCTTTAACTCCTAAGTGGGAGGGCCCTTACCCAGTCATTCTTTGCACTCCCACAGCTGCCAAGCTTTCCCTACTAAACAAACAAGTAACTCCATGGATCCACATTTCCAGGTTAAACCCCTGCCCTCAAGGCCCACCTATGAACCTCACGGAACCTACAAGTGAGCCTGAAGTTCAGAGCGAACCCTCTCAAGAAAGCTATTTCTGCACCCCTCATCCCACCAACACCCTTAAACTTTGCCTATCCCAATTTCCAATCCTCTCACCCATACATGAGGATGAATCCTCTCCTGAATCCTCTCCCTAAACCTCTTTCTACTTTCTTTATTATTTGGATTGTCGGGAGGGGCCCTAGGGCATACTTTATGGGCAGTTAAAGATATCAATACTAAACTTGAACAAGCCTTGACCTCTACCGCTGAGTCCCTTTCATCCCTACAAAAACAGGTCACCTCCCTAGCCAAGGTAACTCTCCAAAGCCGCCGCAAGGTAACTCTCCAAAGCCGCCGAGCTTTAGACCTTCTTACTGCAGAGAAGGGAGACACATGCATCTTCCTCGGGGAAGAATGTTGTTATTCAATGAATCAGGCTTAGTCAACTCCACCACCTACAAACCCACTTATCTGGCCTCTAGCCTCCAGGCCACGTCCAACTCTAACCCCTTTTCTTCCTTTTTCCACAAGCCTCGCCTAACCTGGATATGGCCTGTTGTAGGACCTCTAACT
>NW_007728947.1:4760-28947 GCF_000696425.1 Galeopterus variegatus
AAAAAAAAAAAAAAAAAAAAAAAAAAAAAAAAAAAAAAAAAGTGCATGAACCCTAGCAAAACATGCTTTGCATCAATTTTCTCTATTTCAATTCTGGTAGTCCCTACTGGTCAGTAAAATATTGTGTCGTGCAGCATCATTACCTTCCAAGTGGAGAAAGGAAGATAGTTAACGTAATGACTATCCCTACAGTGATGATCCATACATTATCTATCTAACTTTCTAAATATTTGGGTGGTACAGAGGATACCATAAGTTGTAATATCCCTAAGATTAGCTTTTCTGAGGGACAATTATATTGCTGATTTAGGTAGTGGCTGAAATGCTAGGAGAATGATAGGAAAAACATTTTAAGTAATCCATAGTTCTCACAAGCTAAAGGGACAATCATGGAGTGGTTGAAAGGCTTGGAACTAAAAGATATGGATGTAAACCCTTGATTTACTCTTATACGGTGACTTTAGACAAGTCACTTAACCTTTCTGAATCTCAGTTTCCTCTGATGTAGCAGGTTGACCTCACAAGATAGTTGTAAAGATTAGAGTGCTTATGTGCAAGAATTTTGTAAACTCTCTAACACTAAGTAAAACGAAGGATCATTCTGCCAATGAACTAGATCCATCTTTGACAGTTGCCAACCAGGAATGTTAAAAGAACTGTTTGGCTTTCTTATAATTGGGTGTTTTTCACTGAATCTAGGCTGTAGCCCAATTTTCATCCCTGGCTAGACAATCCATAGGGTCTTTTCAGACCAAACAGTTTAATTCCTATCTATTCTCTTGTCCCTAGGAAGCATAAAAGGTAGTGGGTTGGATGGGGTATCATGGAGAGGAAGCACAGAATAAACAGAAGCAGGTGACCAGGCTGCTGCACACCTGCTTTCAGAAGCAGTATTTCTCTAAAATTTGGCTAAGAAGGTAAAACTGACAAAAAAAGTAGTGCGTGATGGAAAATAGAACTAAGAAGAGAGGAGTGAGGAAGGCAGAGAAGGAGACATGTTTCCTGGTTGACATGGGATGGGGTCACCTATAGCATGATATTCCAAAGCCAAATACAATTTCTTGGTTTTGTGCACATCTCTGGTGTCCTACCAACCTATTTACTCCTCTGGGTTCTACTCAGCACCTAACAAAGTGCTATGCACATAGCAAAAGTCGATAAATATTTGTGGAACTAATAGTCCTTCCATTAAAACTCAAAAAACTGAGAGTTGGGTACACTTATTTCTCTCCTTCTGTAAGAGGACTTGATAGCTCAGAGGAGGGCTGAGCCATTAAAACAAATTGAGAATCCAGTCCCAGTCTGAGGTGATTAATTATCATCCTGTTTTCTCTGGCTGGGCCAGACACCGTAACTACTCTTAACTGCTTTTAAGTGTTCAGTACGGCTCATGTACTACTAGAAGCTACCGACAGGCTGAAGAGAAGCCTAGGAAACTACTATTATCTAAAAATTTTGCGGAGATGTATTTTTTCATTCTCTCAGGGGCAGAATTCTTGCTCTTGTATACAGTCTAATTGCTACTCCTAGCAGAATATTTTTAATTGGTGTATCCTTTGCACCTTGCCTGATTCTAAATACATCAGTGAACTCTTTGCTTTAAAATAAAAATAGAGTAAGAGATTTCTCCAGAGGTTCTTGCTGAACTAGGATCTTATGATTTCTTCTATATTAACTACTATAGATATTAAATATTATTACAGATATCAGTATTCTAGTTATTAAATAATATTGTAGCTATTAGATAAATTTATGTATATATTATATATAAAACACTGAGTAGGATGGCATAAATTTCTGAGATTTAACTCAGGTGACCCAGGCAGTAATAGTTCTTTTTGAGAAATTTCTTGTTTAGGACTTGTCTTAAATCACATTCCTTAAAGCAGAGCCTGGGATGAGAATTCTTGTTTGAATGATTTATTGGAAGAGCGTTCCCAGAAGAACAGAAGCCCATGCAGGACAGGGTAAGGAAAGGAGCTAAGCGAGGATGTGGTGTCAGCTGGAGATTACCTTTAGTCTGATCACTGGGGGGAAGATCTGAAACACAAATTACACCACAAAATTAGATCCCTTTTGAGGCAACGGGCCAGCCTTTGGTACCGTAATGCCAGTGAGTCGTTGGTAGGGGTTTGTCCCTGTAGGGACTGGGCGGGGGGGGAGGGAGTGTCACAGCCTTCAGGGTCAGGTGGTTCCAGTTTGACTGAAGACAGCATCTGTGAGCCATTTGCAGCCAACACTCTGCAGCTGAACAACTGGAGCAACCAGGGGGCATCTGGGAGGAGTCCCAACAGCCCCCAGTACACAGTTCCTTTTAAATGGTAAAGGGAGTCTTGAAAGCTCAGTGAATTTTGTAGTCATTTTACTTGACCAAAATTTTCTAATGAAAAATGAATGAAATTAATGAAGGAGAAAAAAATTGTGGAAGCTCAGGCAGTATAGCATTTCTCGCTTTTGAGCATAGAATTTCTGTTTGTTATATATTTTCTTTGGTTAAAATAATCTAGAAATAGTATTTTTAACCTCTCTTTATACTTTAAAAAAGATTGATGAATGTGGAATAATTGAGTACACTAAAGAATACTGCTCAGATTAGTACTCTGGAATGAAATTGTAGAAACTAACAACACTTGCTATGCAAAGATAGACCTGACCACTTGAGTTTGCATATTCAGCTTTTTAGTTCATATTAGAAAACAAACTTTCAGATTAAAAAAATATCTATAGTTTAGTTGTTATATAAAGGATGACAATTAGGCAGCAGCTCACCAGATGCATATAGAGAAAATCTTTACCAACATCAATATAACAAACACAGTGTTATGTTATAGGTGTCTAGGAAATTCTACCAGCCTGAGTGGATTGCATATTGCATGAAACTTCTTCCTTGAATACAGCTGGTGACAATTATTTCAGTATTCAGTGATGAGTATAGGATAGGATTGCAACAATGCTAGGGTAGATTGGTAGATTTTTCTATAGCTAAATAGAACACACACACACACACACATTCCCATAGAGTGTCATTTCATATTCATTTCACTGCTAGTGCTAAAATGGAAATAGCATTTGTTACCTAAATGGGGTTAAGGGAAAAGTAGATTAGAATTCATACAACATTTTATATGTGATAATGTGATGAAATTTGCCAAAATTACACATGATCTCTGCTCTTCTTAACTCTTTTTAATTTGTAAAAATAACTCAATAACTTATGCTACCTCTAAAGGTGTTATTATTTTTAACTTTTTCTACTACTAATTATTTTTATTATTTCAGAATTCTTTTTTACATGTGTGCACAACTAAGGTATGTAAGAGCTGTATGTATGAAATAAACAAAAAAACCTTACGTATCACACAACCCAAAATACTATATACCCATGGAAAGATAAAGACAAACACATATATCTGGACCCAGAATAAAAGATACATTTCCTTATGAAAAATACAAAATACATTTCCCTGTGAGAACTACAGAAATATTCTTAAGGATAGGGGAATAGGAGACTTGTGAGACTTTGAAGACAACCTGGAGTATATAAAATATTACCAAGAGTCCCAGCATAAAGGTAGCTTAGAAAAGATCAGAAAGATGGTGTTTTTTTTAGGGTAAGCAGAATTATTCGCGATGACCTCAGGGAATTAGTAAAGTGCTGGGATCAAAAAAAAAAAAATATGGAAGAAGGAAGCTGAGGGTATCAAGAGGACTCTAGGTAGGAAAGAGTTCGGAAACTTTTAAGGGCATAGAGTTTAAGAGAAGGTCCTTGCTGCCATTGCACAGCCTCCTTAATGTACAACCCAACTAGAATCCTTGGTGTTTGCTTAATAAGAAACAATAAATAAATAAGCAATCCTTTTCCAGAAGTGCATCTTTATTTATTTATTTTTTTTTTTGTCTTATTTTTTTCTGTGTCCGGCAACGGATCGCAACCCTCAGTGTTGCCCCCGTACCGGACCGGGGACCGGCAACGGGATTGCAAACCTCGGTGTTGCTCCCGCGCCTCGCTCAGCCAGTGAGCGGGAACCGGTCTGTATGTGGGATCCGAACCCTCGGGCGGGAGCGCCTCCACGCTTCCCAAGCAGCGCACTATCCAGTGCGCCACCGGGCCGGCCCCAGAAGTGCATCTTTAATTTGCTTCTTTCTCCAGGACCTTCGTCAAGGCCCATCCTTCAAGGATTGCTGCTTCCACATGTAGAATGCCTGCTCAGAGGTCAACCTTGCTCTCTGGTCTCTACTTTAGCCAGAGACACCCTGGTGCCCTTTGAAAGGATGACTCACAGATGTGCCACGGATGGATACCTCTCTCCACTCCTCATTCTCACTGCTCAGGGAAAGTAAGCAGAATTTTGTGCTTCAGGGTTAAAAAAAGGGAAAGCTGCCAGGCAGCATAGGCTTCCTGAGAATATTGAGGGTTTCTGAAGGCCGAAGGAGAGGCGGCACGACTTTGAAGGGGCAGAAGGAAATGGAGCATGCAGCCAGAGTGTTGGCAGACCTCCTGAGCCCAACCAAGGGTGTCCAGACACAGGGGACACTCCCAGGGCGGTGTGAGAGATGACCCTCCAGGAGGTGAGTAGAAAATGTTAAAGCTCCCAGTTTTTTCCTCTAAAATTAAGCTTTTCTAATAACGAATACACATATTGACACTGGTGCCTTTAATATGTATCAGATGGTTACATGTTACAGATAGTCTGAGGTGTCTCAGGGCAAGAGTGGGAGCTCTGCTCTGCTTGTGTGTGCGTGTGCGTGTGCGTGTAGGGAAGGGCTGACCTTGGCGCCCTCACTCATTTACTGTCAGAGCATTGTGATTGATGTGTTGTAGCTTACTTGCACCATTTTAAGTGCATTTATGAATTATTATGTCTACTTTCAACTAAACTAACCCTTGCAAAATGAACAAGTAGATTAAGCAGATTTCTACAGAGAAACTATTTTGAGACTATACTAAATGCAAGCCCAAGCAAACACCAAGAAAGCAACAGAGCTGATGGCGCTTCTAGTCCAAGACAAATTCTTCGTCAGTTACTCAAGAGGTAAAAATGAAGATGATCTAACTAGATCTGACAAGTTCAGCCAAAATAAATGGACATTTTCAAGATGACTATATGGAATAAACATACATCTGTTTTTATTAAGAATGGTTTTACCTTATGAGGATATGGAGCACCAGTATATTAGTGTAACTGTTTCAGAGAATGGGATGAACTTGGTGGAACAAACTCAGGGGGAACAAGACAATAAGGAAATGGCTTTATTTTTCTCTAAACATTGTACCCAACCATGACCTACCCCTCCCCTCTCATTGTTTAACATGATTTGGGTGCATTCTATTTTAGTCACTTTCAGCTATGTAAAAATTATTTAGGTAATTATAATTCATTTTTCAGGGGATAGAAAATTCAGCCTAGTCTAATACCATGACATCAGTCTCTTGCAGGGGACCTACAGTGTCCAAAGAGTCTCTCCCTCTTTCTCAGCCTTCCTCAGTTAGTTGAAGAGAAGCAAGAGTCCTTCTTTGTCACTCATGCTGCTATTGTCCGTCTTGGTTACCACCGTGGTTCTTTCATGGGACGTTTGTGAGTTCTTTGGAATTCTTCCAGAGTGGCATGGGTGATACATTCCACTACTGACCTCTGGGCCCAGCCCGTCAGTCTTGCCTTTGACCGTGTACTCTGCAGTCTCTAACTCCTGTCTTAGGTAGGTCCCATCAAGACAGTTGAACATGCCTACCTTCCATCACATTCATGTGGTCATGGGAAGCACCTGCGTCCTTACCGCCCAGAAGGTGCAGGTTGTTCCAGCTGCTGCCTGCTCCCTGCCTTCCATGGCAGATGGCTCTAGCCAGCCTCTTGCTTTTTGTAGTCATCAGCTGGTAAGCAGACCCCAGTCTCTGTTTCATCCCTTTTTCATTCCCCAAATCATTCTGATTTTACTTCCTAAGTATTCCTCAAATCTATTTCTTCCTATCTTTCCTTGCCACCATTTTGTTGGTTCAGTCTTTCATCCCTCACTTATCCTGTTCTCTTAAAACCTACAGCTGCCAGAATGAGCTATCAAAAATAAAAATTGGGTCACATTACGACCCTACATAAAATGTGTTGGTAGTTCTTAACTTGGCATTGCCAGGTTTCTTAACTTGCCTTCACAACTTCTATATGATCTGGTTCCTGTTGAGTTTTCTGGTCACCACTTGTACATGCCAAATTATATCTGGCTGCCTTGAGTTTTGCTGTTTCTGTTCTTTTGGAAATGTTTTCTATCCACCATACTGTCCTGTTCTCCAACCCCCATCCCCTGCCCCCCAGCTCACCCATTAAGACTCAGTTCACTTTCAACCCATCCAGGGAGTTTTCCATGAGACACCCTCTGTTCCCTCCCACCCCCCAGCATTTCCACTGCCCATGAGCTGGTTAGGAGCCCCTCTTCCATTCTTGTTAGTCTCCTTGGTTGATTAGAGCATCAGCTCTATTATTTCACTTACTATGCATATTCCAGTATCTATATGTCTGTTGCCCTCATTAGACTGAGCATCTGGGAGGAAGAACAGGATCTTTTTCTTTTGAGATCTGCCTTGTGCCTGACACATGATAGGCACTAAATAAATATTTGCTGAAGGAATACATGAATAAATGAAAGAATAAAATGAGGCTTTAGGATAACTATGGGCAAGAAACCAGGATGGGAGAGAGAATTCCTCCCCTGCTTTCCCTTCTATTATTGCTGCTGCTGTTCTGAATCACCACCAAGTGGGCTTTCTCAACAGCACAAGGAGTGCCATTTGTGCTCCCACCGTTTGTCTGCCCGTCTTTTTTTCTTACTTAAGAAATACAGGGGGGAAAAAAGGAAAGGAAACACAGGGCCTAAGTAGGTGATCACTATATTTACTTCTAGCACCGAGATTCCTTGCCCCAGAGGATTGTGCTGATTTGCTCAATTCTAGAGAAAAAAAAATCTGAGCTGGTACTTGTGGATTTTCTTGTTGGATTCCAGACATGGCAGGGGGAGGTGGGGCAGGGAGGAGAAGCTGGGTCAGACTTGCGAGTAGTCATAGAAGGGCACTTCTGAGATATTTCTAGATTTCTGAGCTAAAGACTAAAGGTCCTAATACTTTCAAGGCATTTTCACAGACTTTTCATGACCACAGTGCCAACAGGAAAGGATGAGGTTTCTGGGAGGTGGGACTGAACAGGATGATGACAGCTGTGGGAGCCCAGGGCCAGGATATGTGGAAAACCTGCAAACAGCATTCAGGATGATACAATTTGATGGGGCCCCTAATTAGAGGGCTGGGGGAGGTAGAGAAAGGCTCTGATGGCACATTTTGTCTCTGTCTGTATTTACCTAACGTCTAGCTCTGAATCTGGGAAATATTTCACATCTGCTAACGGAGAAGGTGACACAGTACTCAGCAGGATTATTTTAAAAAAACAAACTTGTCCTCAAGCATGGCATCACTGAAAACTTACTCTTGTAAAAGTATTGACTTTCTAAATTAAGAGAAATAATTCTCTGCCTCTGTTTCTTGCATATTCCTATGATTATTGTTATATAAGCACTATGATTCTCTCATATAAAACTTTGAAAAAAACACCAATATGCTTTTGCGGCCTGCTAGGCACCCATTTCTCCTTTTCTGATAAAAGAGCCCAGTTTTTCTTTTGGGGAATTCATCCTTCTCTACAGTGAGTCCATGGGGGGTCTGGCCCATTTTTTTGCCTCCAGGAGTGGGCATGCGTAAGACCCACGACTACACAATAAGAGGAGTGCATCCTCTGGCCATGGTGATTTGTTTAGGGGAGGGAATACAAGCCAGTCAAAGAGCGACAGGCATGGGATTTATCTTGGAATGATTGCCAAACAGACTTTTTTGATGGGGTGGCTAATAGCAGGAAATGTAAGCTTAGAGATGCTGGAGGCCATATCTGAGGAAAGCCCACCTGGAAATGATGCCAAGTCAGAGGGAAGGAGACTGCACTTATGGAAAAAATCTGATTCCTGAAGATATTGTGTATGTGCCTAGATCAAGCCAGACCTGAAACCAACTGACCCCTGGACTTTTATGTTCCAAAAGAGAGTAAATTTTCTTCTTCCCATTCCCACCCTGCTCATTTAAGGCACCTTAGTTGGGTTTTCTGTTAATGCTGACACAAAGAGTTCTGCCAGCCTAGACTCTGGAACTCTGCTTAGGATGGACAGAGTTGCTTCTGTTGCTGTCCAGGAGGTGCTTCTTATTTGTGCCCTCCTGGTTCAAGCGTTAACAGTGCAGAAGCCCAGACTATGGAAAATTACAGTGGTTCTTAGGACAGAAGCTGGTCCTGTTTACCCCTCTTTATAGGTAGATATGTAAGGTGGGGAAACTAACACTGATTTGCGAAATAATGTGTCTTTTTAAGGTTGCTCTGAAACTTTAAACACTTTTAAAAGGGAAAATAATTTTCCAGCTTTCCCTTACCCTCGGTTTCTTTTCTGAGGACAGTGATAAAAAAAAGCCCTTCTACCTGGAATCTTGGGTTTTCTATTTATCCTTCCTTCCAGTCCATCCCCGCTCTTGACTCCCTTTCTGCAGGCCATACTCATAGTCATGCCTTAGACTGCCACATCACCGGGATCCACGCCTTCTCCAAAAGCTCCAATTTTGAAATAGTTCTCTCTGATGTCATTATTCTAACTCTGCATCTCTTCTGCTTTCTTGTTTCCATTGAACTCAGTTCTGTCCTCATTCATTTTGTAAGTATTTATTGAGCACCTACTATGTGGCAAGCACAATGTTAGGCGTTTGAGATACATCAGTGAACAAAATTCAAAGACCCCTGTTCTCGTAGAGCTTACATTCTAGTGTGTGGGGGGGAAACAGACAATAAATAATAAACATAATGAACAGGTTAATTACATAGTGTTTGAGAAGGGTTATAGGAAAAATAAAAAGAACAGATAAAATCGAGAAGGGAGATCAGGATTCCTGGGAGTAAGAATGGTTGCAGTTTTCAATAGGCGTTGAAAGAGGAAAATTTGAGCAAACACTTGGAGGAGTGAGGGAGTTCACCATTAGATATCTGGGGAAGAGTGTCCCAGGCACAGGGAGCAGTCAGTACAAAGTTCCTAATGTAACATGTGCCTGGCAGCATTTATGGAATGGTAGAGGTCAGTGTGGCTGGGGTGACGAGAGGAAAGGGGAGAGCAGCAAAAGGCGAGATGAGGTAGAGGAGTAGTAGAGGAGAGGTAATGGGGTCAGTGTCAGGGAGGACTTTGATTTTACTCTGAGTAAAATGAGGAATCACTGGAGGGTTTCAAGCAGAAGGGGACACGATCTGACTCATTTTACAAGGCTCACCCTGGCTACAGATTTGAAAATAAACGCCAGAGGAGCAAAGGTGGAAGCAGAGAGTATGCATACTGCAGGAATCAATGTCAGAGACACCGGTGGCTTGGATAAAGGCGGTGGCAGTGTAAGTGGTGAAAAGTGTCTGGAAAGCTGGATCTGTTTCAAAGACCAAGGCATCAGGACTTGCTGACAGATTAGATGTGGAGTGTACGAGAAGGAACAGAATAAGATATTTTTGACTTGAGCATTTACAAGGATAGAGTTACCATCAGGTAGGAATGGGGAAGACTGAGGGTAAAGCCACTTTTGAACTATATTAATAGTTCAATTTAGGACAAGCTGAGGAGGAAGCCAGAGATGCCAGGGAGGCAGCTGAGCACTAGGTTTCAGGAGATAGATTTGGACTGGAAAGATAAATTTGGGAGTTGTTGCCATCTAGTTGGTACTTAAAACCTCATTGTAAATAGCAGGTCTTTCCTATCCATCAAGCTTCCTATTACTCTCCTGATTTTACTAACAGAGAGAAGTTGAGTGGAAAAAGTCTGGGCTTTGGAGAAGGACAGATCTGGATCAGAGTACTAGTGTTACTGCCTTAGTAGTCATGTGGCTTTGGCCAAGTTTCTTACCTGGCTGAGTTGCAATTTACTTATCTGAAAAATTGGATGATAACATCTACTTCCTAGGGTTATTGAGCTCATTAAATTTAATAACGCCTGTGAAACTCCTGGCACATAGAAGATACTCAACAATTAAATCCCCACTCCTTTTTTTTTTTGAATCTAGTCTGAAAACTAACCAGTGATTGCAGCTCTGTTCTTAGTTCTCTGGACCAGTGCTACTCAAAGTGTGGTGCTTGGACTAGTAGCATCAGCATCACCTGGGAACTTGTTGGAAATGCAAATTCTCAAGCCCCACCATCCCAGGCCAACTGAATCAGAAATTCTGGGGTGGAACTTTGCAGTCTGTGTTTGAACAAGCCCTCCAGATGCTACTTAGGTGTGCTAGAATTTGAGGACCGCAGCTTTAGTGTCTTCCCATTCATAAAGTTCCACCTGACCCCTCATTCCCTCCAAAAAACAAAAACAACTCTGACTTTCCTCTCTTTTCCTAGGTTCCCTATTTTAATAATAATTAGAGAAAGTTATTTACTGAGAGTTCACTGTATGTGCCATCTTTCTCTGCTCATGGTCTTGCATAGTTGGCCATTGTTGGAAAAAGTTATATTAACCAACTTGTATGGCTTTACTACAAATTCATTCTATTGATTCTTTAGCCCTAACATTTCAGTGGAGTCAAGAGGTACACTTCCTTGGGCCGGCCTGGTGGCGCACTGGAGAGTGCGCCGCTTGGGAGTGCAGAGGCGCTCCCGCCGAGGGTTCAGATCCCATGTGAGACTGGTTCCCGCTCACTGGTTGAGCGCGGTGCGGGCGCAACACCGAGGGTTGCGATCCCATTGCTGGTCCCCGGTACGGGCGCGACACCAAGGGTTGTGATCCCGTTGCCGGTCAGTAAAAAAAGACAAGTGCGCCGCTTGGGAGTGCAGAGGCGCTCCCGCCGAGGGTTCAGATCCCATGTGAGACTGGTTCCCGCTCACTGGTTGAGCGCGGTGCGGGCGCAACACCGAGGGTTGCGATCCCGTTACTGGTTAGTAAAAAAAGACAAAAAAGGAAAAAAAAAAAAAAAAGAGGTACACTTCCAATTCTCTCCACATTAAGTAAAGCTGTTCTAGAAGACGTGCAAACTCAACATGGCCCCAATAACTCACTCTTACCTGCCCTCATCCCCTTCAAAAAACAAAACCTAACTGGAAAACAACTCTGACTTCCTTCTCTTTTCTTAGGTTCCCTATTTTAGAGAAAGTGATTTGCTGAAAGTCCACTGTATGTGCCACATTACACGTATCATATCATTGACTTCTCCCAATAACTCTGTAATGTGAGCTCCCACTTAGTAGATGTGGAAATTGAAAATTAAGGAAATGAAATAGCTAACAGAGGTTGAACCAATCAGGGGGCACCAGAGGGAGATGATAAGGCTGGAGAGAGAAGAGACTTGCTCTCTCCTCTTAGCTTCCTGTAACTGCATCACCCTTGCAACGACTCCACACCAGGCAGAGGCAATTTGTTCTAGTAGCAGAGGTGAATTCCTGTTTGCAATTTTCCTAACACCTACAGAACTATTTTTATTGTATTCTTCACTCCTGTCCCCAGAAACTAGTTGGTGCTCCTTCCTGAAAGGTTTGGGTTCCAGCCCCTTGGGATCCCACCAAACTCAGAAACAGTAGTAGCAGGTAAGAGTACCCACTCCTTAAGGTCTGGGTCCTAGATCTTTGGGGTCCCTCCCAAACTTTTATATTTTAATCTCTTCCTTCCCCCCCCCCCCAAGACCTAGGAATAGTAGCTGCCTCCTGTAGTTGCTACCTTGATGATATTGCTTTGTGGTTCTCCAAACCTGGTTATGTTGTATTCTATTTTGTCAATTAAAAATAATTGATGTGGTTTCTGTTTTCTGCATAGCCTCTGACTGATACACCTCAGTACTGTGGTACTCTTCTTACTGTTAGCTAACTCCAAGGTGAGAAATCTCATAGTCTTTTTCATCTTCTTTCTTACTATCTCACCTCATCATTCATCAAACCCAACTGATTCTCTTGTGAGGTCTTCCAATTTCTTTCCTCATTTTCGTTTACATTGCCTGTAGTCCTATTCGTGGTCTCTATTAACTTTTCCTTCTGCTTGTACTACTGGATAGATCTTTTAAGTTGTATCTCTGTTCTTTATCATGTCTTATTCTAGGTAACTTTTTAACCTGGTTACCTGCGTTGTTTTCCCCAAACAGAGTTTAATGATGACTTTCTTGCATTCTATTGATGCTCAAAGTCCTTATCATGACTTTCAAGGTCCTAGGGAGTTCAGTCCAAATCTACTTTTCTTATCTTCTTTTAGTTATATCCCTGCTATGCACCAGTTGTAGATTGGGTTCTGTGAAAGCAGACTTCGGTGGGGGAGGGAAGAGAAGAAAACAGGAGTGTGTAGCGTGAGATGTTAAGCTCAGATGCTGCCACGACAAAGGCCTTGGTTAACCCCCTGATGAGCTCTGAAGCATAGATGGCCTTTCAGAGGTGTCCTGCATTGCAGTAAGAGGGCTGGATCTTTATACTCACAACAACCAGTCACTGGATGCAGGCTCCCACTGGGGAGGAGATATGGCCTTGGGTGAGCAGCTCTGTGCTGCTGAGGGCCATTCCAAGAGAGGACTGACTGTGGAGGGCTGTCAGCAGGCACACTCCCAGCAGCCACAGGAATAGATCCTTTAGTTCTGAAGGGGAGGCCCTGGGTGGCACACCACAGCATCTGCTATAGACTCAACATGACTCTACCATGCTTGTAAAGCAAATGAGGTAACTCACTGTGTCTTATATTCATACTAATTCCCCAGCTTCATATGCACTAGCTTAAATTTAGTCTTGTTGAAATCCTGTCTTTGCAATATTGTCTTATAAAAATAGCACTATTGAAATAAAATCCACATACCATAAATTCACCCATTTAAAGAGTACAATTCAATGATTTTTACTATATTCATAGATATGTGCAACCATCACTACATTCAATTTTAGAACATTTTCGTCATCTCAAAACAAACCCCGTACCCTTTAGCTATCTATCCCCCTTATCCCCCATGCCCTAAGCAACCACAAATCTACTTTCTGCCCCTATTTCCCTATTCTGGATGTTTCATATAGATGGAATCATATAATAAGTGGTTTTTGGTGTCTGGCTTCTTTCACTCACCTTAATATTTTCAAGGTACATCCAAATTGTAGTATGTATCAGCACTTCATTCTTTTTTATAGCCAAATAATATTTCATTGTATGGATATACCACATTTGTTTATCCCAATTTGTCAGTTGATGAACATTTGGGTGTTTCTACCTTCTATTAGTCCATTTCTGTTGCTTATAACAAAATGCATGGAACTGGGTATTTTATAAAGAGAACAAAATTTATTTCTTATGGTTTCTGAGGCTGTGAAACCCAAAGTCCAGGGAACACATCTGGTGAAGGCTTTCTTTGGTGTTGACTTCAGTGACAGCAGAGTATCACACTGCAAAAATGGTGGAGCAGAGAGAGCAAGAGACAGACTCTCCTCTTCTTTCAAAGCCCTCAGAGCCATGCCCCTGACCACCATTTTTAATCCATTCACTACTGCGTGGTCCTACACCAATCACCTCTTCAAGGCCCCACCTTTCAATTTCCATAATAGGATTTCCCACCCTCTTAACAGTCACAGTGGGGGCTAAGTTTCTAATACATAAAACTTGGGGGACAATATTCAAACTTCAGTGAGTTTTGGGGGGACATAATTCAATCCACTATACACCTTTTGGATGTTATAAATAATGCTGCTATGAACATTCATGTATGAGTTTTTGTGTGGACATTTGTTTAAATTTCTCTTGGGTATTGTAGTGGATTGAACTACGTCCCCCCAAAACTCATTGAAGCTTGAATTGTGTCCCCCAAGTTTTATGAGTATGAGAAACTTAGCCCCCACTGTGACTGTTAAGAGGGTGGGAAATCCTATTATGGTAATTGGAAGGTGGGGCCTTAAAGAGGTGATTGGATTGTAGGACCGTACAGTAGTCAAGGGATTAAAAATGGTGGTCAGGGGCGTGGTTCTGAGGGCTTTAAAAGAAGAGGAGAGTCTGTCCCTCTCTCTCTGCTTTCTCTGCTTCCACCATCTTGCAATGTGAGACCCATGAGTCACTGTCACTACCACCAGATGGACTTTGGACTTCCCAGCCTCAGAAACTGTAAGCAAATAAATTTCATTTTCTTTATAAATTACCCAGTTCCAGGTATTGTGTTAGAGCAACACAAAATGGACTAATACAGGTATGTACCTGGAAGTGACATTGCTGGGTCATAAGATAACTCTTAATTGTTTGGGGAACTGCCAGATCTTTTTCCAAAGTGGCTGCTTTGGAAATGCCACTTTTGCTGTGAAGCTGACAACTACCTATGTGCCTCTCCTAAGTCCCCTTCCTCCCATCACAGTTAAGTGCTTATCTCTATACTCCTTTAGCACCCTGTCCCCTTTGTTTCAGCCCTTTCCAGACTCTGCCTGGTAAGGTTGCAGTGGATCTCTTCATTGTTTCCTGCGTCCATTCTCCTTCTTGAATGACATCCCCTTTCTTAGTGGAACCATCCCTCCACATCGCAGTCTACTTGCCTGGCTAATAACGTATTTTATCACTGTAGTCATGGAGAATGGTTCAAGGGTGAGAATGTGACCCCAGACAGGATAAATTAGCATCGGTTCTGGGTCTTTTGCTCTCTCCTCTTCTGCTACAACTCTTGGGCAAGGATTGTATTTCCCTGGGCATTCCTAAACTGGTGATGTGAGCTGGAGCTATTGGTGGCCTTGTTACTGCCACAAGGTGAGAACCTGCCTGAGAGTGAAATCAATCCAGAGGAAAGGAAAACCCCAATGTGGAGTGAGACAGATTACCTGTTGACTTTGCTTGATCCAGTCATGCCTGAAATCTACACAGGAACATTCAGTTACATGAGCCAGTAAATTTCCAACACAGAAGTTCTTGTAAAGTAGGCTTCTGTCACTTGTAATGCGAAGAATCCTAATCAATAGAGTGGTTAATAGCATGTTCCCTCTTCCACTGGATTTTAAGCTTCTGAAGGTAGGGATCAAATCTTTTTCATTTTAGCATGGTGCTTGTTCATGGAAATTACTAACAGATACATCTATTGCTGAATAAATGGATGAATGAGGAATGATTCTATCTCTTGCTTTGCTTGGAACCACATCTTATGGTTTATGGCTAGCAGCAGGGCTTTCCCTTCATACAGAAAGAGACTGGGCTTTCGTGTGTGTGTGTGTGTGTGGGTGGGTGTGGGTGTGTGTTCTCCACCATGTTCAAGACCAAATTAGACAATCTCATATGGGGAGCTGGCTACCAATCAAAGAACTTTAGTTCTGCTCCTTAGGGTCCTATCATAAACCTCTCCTCACATGCTCTTGAGGAAAACTGGGCCACTTTTGTTTTCGCAGAGCAATCAATGTAGCTTGATAAATAGGTCGTCTGCCACTTTATGTTGTTAGTTTCTTTCTACATAATTGACATTTGGTATATGGAAATGAAGATCTGATTTCCTCATTACTTGAGAAAATGAGAGTTTATTTTTTGATTTTATTTCTTTAAATATATAAAACAAAATTATTTAAGAAACAAGTAGGAGTTTTCATAACGAGGGTTATGTGGTACAAATAAATTCAGAGATATGTAGGAGAGAATAAGTGCAGCCAGAAAAAAAAAAAAAGGCCATCGTGAATAATAAGAACATCTGGAGTGTAGACTTTGGTAATTTTTGGTACTATCATTTGCATTTTAAACGGGTGAGCAATAAAACAGCAGCTATTCATATATGTCTCTATCTAGCTCGACTTAAAGTACACAATTACAATTTCACCCTGAAAGCTGAAAAAGTCTTCAAAGCACCATGTTGTCTATTCTCTACCCATGAGACACGTCCCGGTAAGGCAAAGTAGAGGCTTTGTGAGGCCAATGCCTACAGAAAAGCTGCCCTATGAAGTCCTGGGACTAGAGAACTCATGCTTGAGTCTTTTTATCTCCACAAGGTTGCGATCCATATTGTCTGCCGTGGTTGTCTGTGCTCCGTGGCCTGAGTAGAACACAACAGACAGGACATTTGAAAGGGACGGTTCTCCTTCCTCGTTGTCATGAGATGTTTTTCCTTTCTCATCGATGCATTAAAATCTTATTGTTTGGAAAGTAAGTGTGCCAGGAGAATATGATCTAACCCTCATGACTCATTTGAGAGATTCTTTAAAGGAGTGTTCCTTAAAATGGAAGGGGATTTTCACTTTGAGGGCAAGTTTCCCTCCGTAATGCTTAGTCATAGAGGTTGTGCTATCCCCAACACATCCTCCCTTCCTCCCATTCTACTTCCTTACTCATATTAAAAAAAAGCAAAAAAACCCCCCCAAAAAAGCCAGGGAATATACCTCATTATTTAAAGCATTTTCTCCATGCATTTGATTAAAGGCTATCATTTTCTGTTGATAAAAAAACTTAGGAGTGTAGTAGTTCAGTGTAAACGGTGCTTATGGAGTGTATCTAGGGACAGATCCTTATATCCAAATGGTGGTGAAAATCCTGTTGGCTATTGCTTGCTAATCAGCAGATTAGCTTTGTAGCTCACAACCGTGGTAGAGGGAGGGTCCGGTTTTTTCTGAACAGTTTTCCATAAACCATTCTGCCCCCTTGAGATCCTGTGGAATACTGTTTAATTACCTACATTGCTAAGACTGTTGAGTTCTTTACTTTTTGGTATGTGCTTACCAATTGTACCTATCCTCCTTTCTATTTACTCTAATATCAGCTTCAGGCCTCTAACTAGCTACACAAAATTTGGAAGTTCTTTTCACATTCTTGGGCTTCAGTTTCCTTTGAAATGTTGAGCACGTTATCTTTAAAATCTTCATCAGCGTTAATATTCTGTAGTTCCTTATCTATGCTTCTGTGTTCTAAGGCATTTGACTCTGGTCTTAATTCTTAAACTAATCTTTGTATTTAGCTTTCATTTGAGATAGATGTCACAAGTAGAGACGGCAGGAAATGGTATCTTGGTGTCTTAAGTACAGGAATTAGAAGCTCATGAATCACAATGAACCTTAAATTGATTGGTGGAGAAGTTGCCTTTTATATCATTTTGCCTCAGATAACTCAGATAATATTATTTCGGGGTCAAAGGAGAAATACTGGGGATGTAATTGTGAATGCTCTACAAATAAATAATGCAAGGACAGTAGTAATATTTATGATTGATTATTATATGAAAACCACTCTTGGATTTGTATTGCTTCCTGTTAAGAGTAAAACATTGTGGGGCGTTTGATTAGAAGTCTGTGTCTGCTCATACTGGGAATCCTGAAATCAACTCCATCATAAATTAAAAGTGAGTATGTCATTTATGCTAGGGGCTTCTGCAAACCCAAACATAGATATCACTTAGTCCCAACTTAAGATTTTATGTGTCATAAGAATATTCATATATCACTCTGTGGCATCATTGCTTTTCAACCCTTAAGTCAGGACAACTTTCTACTTAAAAAATTATGTGGATTAATTATAAGATTTGAAAGGGAAAAATAATTTTTGGAGGAGAAGGAAAATTATCTTTTCAGGTTTTTTTGTGCTCCATTATTGCCTTCAAATAACCCCATTGATTTCATTGTATAATGATAGAATATTAGAGAATAATTGACATAGTTTGGACAATTATGTAAATATTGCAAGTTGAGGGAGTTATTTTGAATAATGTCTATACTTAATCATAAATTAAAATACTGAAAGAAAATATAAACACGGGTATATATATATAATGTATATATATAATGTAGAACATTATAGGCTAGGCTGCTTGACAGAAAACCACAGGTATATGTGCAAAGTAAGTTGTAGCGATTGCTAAGTTCAGTTGGTCATATTTTAAACAATCTGAGAATGTAATACGTATTTACCAAGCTAGTGTTTAAAAACATTCGTAAATACCTATTCCCAGGATATAGCTATTAGGGAAAGTCTTGTCAACTTTCACGCACTTTCGTGACAGATTGTTTTTCTTTTTCGCACAAAGGATACATGGCTGATTCAAAGCTCACAACACTTCAATAGCAGTTATATGATACCATGACAAGTTCTATCTAAGCTTGTTTAAAAATATTCCTCAGGGAATGCTTCAAAGAATGGCACACAGTGACAACTGGAAGAAAACTGCTTTATTAATAGTTGGCAATTCTTATGAATTTGAGGCATGTTGCACAGCCTCTGCTCAGACTAGCCTTCTGTTATAGTTCACATCCATCTCTAAAAGGAGTGCTTAAAGCTTGTACAAGTATTGAAAAATACTTTAACGTAAGCCAAGTTTTATCTTAACTTGAGTAAAATAAATTGGCATTAAACAAACAGAAGCAATGTGAAATATAAGAAATTGCCTTCTCCAATGAAGTATTTGGTATTCTCTTTTACCAAATGTGAATAAGGTGGTCCCAGCGTAGGTCTTTTCAACAACCCTCCAGGTGAGAGAGAACTTTTAATCTCCTACTTTTCCTTCTCTGTCTCATTCTCATTTCCCCTTCCTTTCCTTTTTTCTTTCTTCTTTGGCCGTTGGCCTGTATGGGGATCCGAACCTTTAATCTTTCTTCCCTTGTCTTCCCATCTCTTCTATTTTCTTTCCTATGACATTCTACTCATATTTCTCCTTCCTCTCTTGTTTCCCCTTCTTTTTTTTCTCTTTTTTCTTTTTCTCCCTTACTTTCTTCCCTCCATACTCTCAACTCTCCCTTTTATCTCCTTGCCCATGTTGAAACCATTACATGCTAATAAAGCCAAGTAAATTACAAGTGCAAGGACATGACCTGATGTGTACAGCATAAAAATTTATAAATTATGAATTTTTCTTTCGTTTATACAGGCAATTACAAGAAATTAAATGCTAACTTTTTGAAGTCACGCCTTAATCAGAAGTGTCTCCGTAAAACCACTACATGTGAAAGGCAGAGTGGAATTCAATTAAAAAACCAAACAAATAGTATTTCATTTACTGATGGTCACTAATGGCTATTTAGACTCAGCATAACAGGTAAACAAGCAAACAATTAACTTATTTGTTTGAAGTGTAAGTAGCAGATAATTCATGAATAAGTAAATTGTACTTTCTTGCTGTGGTATATTAACAGGAAGCATTTAAAGTAGCAGTGTCTTAAATCTATAACAATTTCATTTATTTTAAAGCAAAACAAAACAAAAACAGAAAAACAAGGCCTGAGATTGTACTATGCAAACCAATCTTTGGAATCAATCTAGTCGAAACAACCTCAGCTCATTGAAAAAAGGTATAGCTTGCCTGCAAATGTGAGCTGTCTGACTATTGAGGAAGCAATAAGTTTTATTCTGTTTATATAAGCCCTGAGAAAGCAAATATTGAAATAAAAATATTATGTCAGCCTCCATATCTCCACGTTAACTAAAAGATACTACATTTTTACAGGGCATGAAATATTTAATTCTATGTCCTTTCCCCTCAGAATCTCAACATTAATATTTAACTAAAAAGGTAAGCACTAAAAATATGAAATTAGAAGATACTATTGTCAGGTCTGAAGACATTGTTTTGAAATAAGAAAACAATGTGATATAATTTTAAGAATAATGTTTTTAAAAATGTATTTCAAACCTATAAAGGCTGCTGATTAGACACCCAATATTTTTCTGATCACTAAATAGGTCTTCCTTGCAAGGGTCTCAGAAAGACGTCCAGCTAATCAATGACACATTGCTAAGTCATCACTATGTATTAAATATACTCTTCTCTATCAGTTGTGTTATAGTTTGTAAGCTATTTTATTCAAACTACTTCAGTGAATGGCCTTATAAATGTTAAATAATGAAGTCATGTAAGCAAAATTAGCTTGCAACATTTTTCAGACCTGGATTAAAATGAATTTCTGGCTTATTTGGATATTAGTCAATATTATTTTGTGCTAAACTAAATTATTTTTTTCTGTCTTTCCAATCAAGTTGATAGCATACTTAAAAAAAAAAAACAGCTTTTTATTTAGAAATAATTCAAGAGTATTGAAAAGTTGTAGGAATGAAAATAGTTCAAAGAACACCTATACGTTCTTTACCCAGGGTTGTCATTGTTAACATTTTACCCCATTTGCATTGTTAGTGGGGTGTACTTTCTCTGTATGTGTATATGTGTGTGTGCATATGTGTATGTGTATATATGTATGCATAGATATACATAAATTTTTTTTCTGAATCATTTGAGAGTCAGTTGCATATATCATGGCTCTTTAACCTCCCAATACACAGTGTAAATTACCTAAGAATAGGGATAGTGTGTTACCTAACCACAATGTAGTTAAAACTTTAGTAAATATATTGATACAATACTTTTATCTAATCTGTGCTAATTTTGTCTATAGATTCAGTAATGTCTTTTTTAGCTTCTCTCCTCATCCCCCAACCAGCTCCGAGTGCAGGATCCAGTATAGGATACGGTATTGCATCTAGCTGCTATGTCTATTTAGCTTTCTTTAATCTGGAACATTTTGATAGCCTTTTTTTGTCTTTTATTAGAAAAGTCCTCATTTTGAGTTTGCCTGATGTTTCTTAGTGATTAGATTCAGGTTATGCCTTCCTGGCTGGAATACTGCATAAGCGACATTGTGTCCCTCAAAGTGTATCACCTGGAAGCCCACAATGTTCCTCTGCTCCACATCAGTGATGTTAACTTTGATTGCCCAGTCAAGTATTGTCTCTATGTCTCTACTGTATAGATACTATTTTTTTTTTGTCTTGCAGCTGATAAGCAATCTGTGGGGAGACACATTAAGATTATGCAAATATTCTGCCCCTCATCAAAAATTTCCTTAGATTTAGCATCCATTGATGATTCTTGCTTGAACCAATTTTCTCTATGATGGTTGCGAAGTTATGATTTTTTAACTCCTGTATTTTACATTTACCAGTTGGCACTTGCTATTCTATTATAAACAAGATCCTTCCTCTGTCCCTCATTTATTTATTTATTTATTTATTAGTGATATGGGATTTATTTTTCTCCCAGTGGTTTATAAATCATTACAGTACTCAAACATTTTGGTGCTCAAATTGTCCCAGAGTTGGTCAGTGGAACCCCTTCAAGCTGAATCCCATGTCTTTATGACTTGGCCTCAGCATTTTTAGGAACACTTCCTTATAGGCTGTTCAGTGTTCATCTTCTACCTGTCATTCCCCAGCCCCAGAATTGGTCATTTTTCTGAGGAGCCCTGGTTCCTTTTAGAGGAGAATGGTGTTAAAATGAAGATCTGGGTGCTAGGTATGTTTATTGCCACTGAGCTATCTTTGCTTCTAGGGCCTTTCAGCAGACAAAGCTAATAAATCTATACATGTATGTATACATACACAAACACATAGTAACATAGCATATATACATGCACACATATGTATGCGTATGTGCATATATACATACATATACAAATTTTAAAAGTCATGAGTTCATCAGTATCTTCAAATCCATTCCATCTCCACAGGGTTCTTTTTTAACTTCTGCCATCCCATATTAGTATGTTCCTTCTTGTATAGTAAGCACTGTGGCCAATATTGATACATTTATTCTTTTATTGCTATAATTTACCCAAAATAATTTCAGAATTACTTTGCCCAAATCACTGCAATAAACAAACCTACCAAAAAAAGTATCAGTTTTGTGTGCAGTTTTCCCCACTTCCATAACCTTGCACAAGACCAAGGATATATATTCAAAGTCAAATACTCTGTTTATGTTACTTAGATTATTCTTTTTTCTTCACTATGAATATGGCATTCATTTAAAATATAATTGAATTATTGTTTTGGTTTGTTTTCAATTTTAGATTTTTAATTTTTACTCCTCTTATCTCTGCTGATATAATGAATTTTAAAAATATGTAGAACAGTAACATGCTTTCAAGTTCAAAACTGTACAAAAAGGTATAGTTAGAAATATTACTCTCTGCTATATCCCTTCGATCTTGTCCTCTCACACCCTTGTTTTGTGGTCTTATCCTTCCTGAGGTCTTCTCTTTCTTTTGGTAAAGATAACAGAAACATGTATGTTACCTTATTCCCCCTTTTATTTACTTTATAGAGAACATTTTATCTATATATCTACTTTACTGCATTTTGCTTGTAAACATTACCTTTGCTTAACAATATCTCCTGGGAATAAATTTATAACAGTTCAAAGAGATTGTCTTCATTCTTTTTACAGCTTTATAGCACTCCATTGTGATAATATGCCACAGTTTATTCAACCAATCTATGTTTGGGCATTCATGTAGTTTCTAATATTCTATTACAGATTACAAGTTATGCTGTAATAACCTTATGCATGTGTATTATTTTCATATTATTGGAGGTAGGCTGAAAGAGGTGATTAGATTGCGAGGACTCTGTCCTCCTGAATGGATTGATCTGTTCATGGAATAAAGGGTGTTGTTCTGTAGGCTTTAAAAGGAGAACTGAGAAGCTTAGGTCTGTCTTACTCAGCCATCCACCACGTGACACCCTGCATTGCTGTGAAGACTCACTAGCCACCAACAAGGCCCTCACCAGATGTGTTCCCTGGACTTTGGACTTCCTAGCCTCCAAACTAAGAAATAAATTTTATTTCTTTATAAATTACCCAGTTTCAGATATTCTATTATAAGCAACAGAAATGGACTAATACGTGGGATGGCTAAATATTGCCAGATTTGCCTCCATAGGGAAATTCTCCTCCATTTTGCATTTTCACCAACAATGTGTGAACATGCCTGTTTCCCCAGCTTCACCAACAGTGTGTTGTCAAACTTTCTGTAGATTTTTTTTGTGGGGGGGAGGGGTGGTGGGCAGCTGGCCAGTACAGGGATCAAACCCTGGACCTTGGTGTTACCAGCACCATGCTCTAACCAACTGGGCTAACTGGCCAGCCCATGTTTGCCAATCTCCTAGATGAGAAATGGTATCTCACTTTAGTTTTAATTTGCATTTTTTTTATTGTAAGTAGTTGCTATAGACTGAATGTTTGTGTCCCCCCACAAATTCATGTGTTAAAATCCTAACCCCTAATGTGAGGGAGGTAGGAGGTAGGGCCTTTGGAAGGTGATCAGGTCATGATAGTATAGTCCCCTTGAATGGGATTAGTACCCTATGGAAACTGGAGAAAGCTCCCTTGCTCCTTCCACCATGTGAGGACATGGTGAGAAGATGGTTATCTATGAACTAGAAAGAAGGCCCTCACCAGACCCCAAATCTGCCGGTGCTTTGATCTAGGATCTTGCAGCCTCCAGAACTGTGAGAAATAAATTTCTGTTGTTTATAAGCCACACAGTCTATGTAGTTTGTTACAGCAATCTGAACAGACTAAAATAGTAGTATCGTACAAGGGCCATTTTTATATCCTAATTTTTTTCTGTTTATGGTTTTATCTATTTTCCTTTAGGATTTCTTATCATATCTCCCTCAATTTTAAAACATTCTTTGTATATTGGGTTTATTAGTAATACGTGTTGCAGATGTTTTATTAGCTCCTTATCTGTAATACGTTGCACATATTAGCTCCCAGTTTGCCCCTTGCTTTGACTTATTTTGTGTGTGTGGTTTTTCTTTTCTTTTTTTTTTGCAATCAAACATTCTCTGTTTTTATGTAGTCATATTTATCATGCTTCTCTTTTATTGCATCTAGATTTCTACTCATAGAAGCTTTTCCCTACACCCAGGCTAAAGAGGAACTTGCTTAAATTTTTCTCTATTTGTATGATTTTCTCTATTTGCATGATTTTATTTTTTATGTTAAGATTTCAGATCCATTTGGAGTTTGTACTTACGTATGATTTATGAAATTAATCTAACTTCATCTTTTTTCCAAATGTTATCCAGTTATCCGAGCACCGTTTATGAAAAAGACTAACTTTGCCCCAAAGATACCACTTCGATCATATACTGGAATTCTACATTTAGTTGGGCATATTACTGGACTTTCTGTTTTATTCCACTGGTATGCCTGTCTATTCATACATCAGAACCACGCTGTTTTAATTATCAAAACTTTGTAGAATGTTTTAATGACTGGTAGAGCCATCCTGTTGGTCATAACTTTGCGCGCATGCGCCCTGACGCGCACGGGCGCCAGTTCATGCGCTCCGCGGCCACCATTTCACTAGCGCTCAACGGCACGTAGCTGCCAGCCTCGCCCTTCCGGGTCCCAGTGATTCAGCAACTTTAGTTC
>NW_007728947.1:31284-61960 GCF_000696425.1 Galeopterus variegatus
GTGTTCTTTCTCGGCCCCCGGGGAGGAAGGTCCTGGGGGGGAAGGGCCGTGCCAGCGACACTCATCATCCCGCTCAGCCCCACAAGGGACCCCCGGCTGGACCGGGGTCTCTTCCCACTCGGTTTTGTCGGCCTCTGGCTCAGGGAGGCCCGACACCATCCCTCCTCATAGCTTTCCCTTTTCAATGTTTTCTGGCTAGCCTTACATGGGTTTTTGTTTTAAACCCCCATATGAATTTTAGAGTCAACTTGTCTAGCTCCATAAAATAGCATGTTGATATCTTTATTGGAAACTCCATTAAATTGGCAAGTTCACCTAGAACTGGCATATTGATGATGTTGAGATATCCTAAGCTAGAATAAGGGATGTCTTTCTATTTGCTCAAGACTCCTTTTGGACAGCCTGCTCTTAAAGTAAATAATAATTTTAGGTAACCTTTAATTTTTTTCTGCTGTGCCTTAATTTAAAATATATGGTGGAATAAATAAGAAATTAAAAGTGGCTGTGGGAAAGGGAAAGTAATATTTTTTGAATAATTTCTAGGTGCCAGATAATATGCAAAGTGTTATTTAATTCTCATAATAATCATGAGGTTACTGATTTTGCTTTCTACACATTATAGATGGTCGTACTCTTTCAAAAAAGCTTACATAATTTCATTAAGAATAGTTAATGAATATCAAGAGTAAGACTCAGATCTTGTTCTGTGTGCCATCAGTATGCATTTTCTTTAAGTTTACTACCTGCTAAAAAACAACACTGTGTAACTTCCCAAGTTAAAAAAAAAAAGAAAAAGAAAAAGAAAAAAGAGAATATGAAGGCATACATTACCTTATTTGATTTTTAGAACTGACTATGAAGTCAGTGAGGCATGCATGGACTATTATTACACTAATTTTGCAGATAAGGACATTGAGGCTCTAGAGAGGTTGAGAGTGCCAAGATTATGGTTAATAAGTATCAGAGTTGGTTCTAGACTGTATGATTACTAACTCTGCTCTTTTCCAGATACTGCACCAAGCCCTACATGTTAAAGAAAGACAATTATACTCTTCCTATCAACCTTACACATGGATGATTTAAAAACTAATTATTTGAAGTAGAACAGCCCCATAGTGGATGGAAGCATTTTGTTGTTGTTTGAATCAGGGATCTCAACATTTTCTGTATGTAAGGATTACCATGAAGCTTCAATAAATATAGACATCTGAGTCACACACCCAGAGATTATTATTTAATTGATCTAGTGTGGCCCAGTCTTTAGGATCTTAAAAAAAAATTGTCCATGATGCTAATGTGCACCCAATGTTGAAAACCACTGGCCTAGATGATGTCTAAGGTACCTTCAAATATAGTGTTCTATAATTCTGAGATTTCTTGTTCTGTAGTAGTTAAGAGTACAAACTCTGGAATTGACTCCTGAAGCTTGAATCCTTTTTCCTTATAACAACTGAATTTTAAGTAAATTATTCAACCTCTTTAATCTTCAATTTTTTCATCTTTGAAATAGGCACACTTTTGCTTACTTCACAGAGTTAAAAGGTTTTGTTCAGCTAATAAACTTTATTTTTAAAGCAGTTTTAGGTTGACAGAAAAATTGAGTGGAAAGCACAGAGAGTTCCTTTATATCCCATTTCCTAGCACACACACATAACCTCCCCACAACCATTGTCCTGTACCACAGTGGTACATTTGGTGCAATTGATGAACCCACATTGACACATCATTATCACCTAAAGTCCACAGTTTACATTAGGGTTCATTCTTAGTGTTGTACATTCTATGGGTTTTGACAAATATGTAATGACATGTTTCCAACATTATAATATCATACAGAATAGTTTGTTTCACTGTCCTAAAAATCCTCTGTGCTCTGCCTATGTATCCCTCCCTCCCCTACAACCCCTGGCAGCCCTGATCATTTTGCTGTCTCTGTGTTTTTGCCTTTCCCAGAATGTCATATAGTTGGAATCACATGATATATAATCTTTTCAGATTGGCTTCTTTCATTTAGTAATATGCATTTAAGTTTCCTCCATGTCTTTTCATGGTTTGAAAGCTCATTTTTTTTTTTTTTTAGCCCTAAATAGTATTCTATTGTTTGGATGTTCCATAGTTTATTTATCCACTCACCGACTGAAGGACATCTTGGTTGCTTCCAAGATTTGGCCATTGTGAATAAAGCTGCTCTAAACATCTCTGTGCAGGTTTTTGTGTGGACTTGACTTTTCATTTCACTTGGGTAAATACCAAGGAGAGTGATTGTTGAATTGTACAATATGAATATATTTAGTTTTGTATGAAACTGTCAAAATTGTCTTCCAAAGTGGCTTCCCACCAGAAATGGATGAGCATTCCTATTGCTCCCCATCCTTGCCTTAGAAGAGTTAAATCCATGTGCTGTGGATTGATTGAATTGTGTCCCTCAAAGTCCATGTATTAGAAGCTTAGGACCCACTGTAACTGTTGAGGGTGGGAAATCCTATTATGGTAATTGAAAGGTGGTGCCTTGAAGGGCTGATTAGATTGTAGGACCATGCTGTGGTGAATGGATTAAAAATGGGGGCCATGGGTGTGGTTTGGAGGACTTCCAAACCACAGAAAAGTGCAGGTGGAAAGGAGAGTGCGGGAGGAGCTCTCTCTGCTCTGCCACCATTTTTGCAATGTGATACCCTGCTGTCACTGAAGTCACCACCAAAGAAAGCCTTCACCAGATGTGTGCCCTGGACTTTGGACATTTTAGTTCCAGAAAACGAAAGTAATTTCATTTTCTTACAAGTTACCCAATCTGTGTATTTTGTTATAAGCAACAGAAATTGACGAATACACCATGTGTAAGCAAAAAAAGCCCAAAAAACCCAAAACAAAAACTTTTATCTATACCTCATATCATACATAGAAATTAACTCAAAATTGATCATAGACTTAAATGTAAAACTTAAAACTATAAAACTCCTAGATAATATATAGGAGAAAATCTTTGTGACCTTAATTTAAACAACTATTTTTTAGGTTTGATACCAAGAATACAGTCCATAAAAGAAAAAATTGATAAATTGGATTTTATCAAAATTAAAAACTTCTGTTTTTCAAAGTCATTGTTAGGAGAATAAAATGATAAGCCACAGACTGGGAAAAAATATTTGTAGAGCATATGTCTGATAAAGGACTTATACCCAGAATACATAAAAATTTTTCAAAATTCAATAATAAGAAAAGAAACAACCCAATTAAAAAACAGGCTAAAGATTTGAATAGACCCCTCAGCAAAGAAGATATACTGACAGCAAATAAATGCATAAAAAGATGCTGAACATCATTAGTCATTAGGAAATTTGAAATTACAAGGAGTGGGGTGTTGCTATTACAGATACCTGAAAATGTGGATGCAGCTTTGGAACTGGGTATTGGGCAACGGTTGGAGGAGTTTGGAGGACTTAGAAGAAGAGAAAAAGATGACAGAATGTTTGGAAGATTTTAGAGACTGGTTAAGTGGTTGTGACCAGAATGCTGATAGAAATGTGGACAGTAAAGACCACACGGATGATGAGGTCTCAGATAGAAATGAGGAGCTTATTGGGAACTGGACAAAAGATAACCCTTGCTAGACCATAGCAAGGAACTTGGCTGGATTGTGTCCATGCCCGTGGACTTTGTGGAAGGTGGGACTTAAGAGTTGTGAACCAGAATTTTTGTCAGAAGAAATTTCTATGCAGCAAAGCATTAAGGAAGCTGCTTGGTTACTTCTAACAGCCTACTCTGAGTTATGGTGGCAAAGACACGATGTTAAGCCGTAATTTAAAAGGGAAGCAGAGCATAAAGATTTGGAAAGTTTGCAGCCTGGCCATGCAGAAGAGAAACAGAGAGCAGGAGAAAAATGCAAGGGTGAAGCAGATAAACTGGTTGCTAAAGACATTATCTTGGTGGTGAGGCAGCCAGATGCTAATTACCAGGACAATGGAAAAATTGCCCTAAATGCATTTGAGAAGTCTGGAAGGGTACCCCTCCCATCACAGGTCCTGAGGCCTAGAAGGACTGAGTTGTTCCAGAGGACAGACCTGGGGCACAGCTGCCCTTGGGAACCTGCTTCCTGCATCTCAGCTGCTCAGGCTGGAGTAGCCCTGCTTCAAACAGCCCCAAGTGTGGTTTGTGCAGCAGCTCTGGAGAGTAGAAGCCTGAAACCCCAGTGGCACCCATGTTGTGTTGAGTCTGCATGCCAGCAGAACATGAGAGGAGTGGAGGCATGGCAGACTCCACCCAGATTTCACAGAATGTATGGAAAAGCCTGGGGGCCCAGGCAGAGACCTGCCGCAGGCACAGAGCCACCTCAGAGGCCATCCACCAGATCAATGCTGAGCAGGAAAGTGGGGTCAGAGCCCCCACAGAGAACCCCCACCAGGGAATTGTCTAGTAGAGCCAAGGCAGTGGGGCTGCCGCCAGGACCCCAGAACTGCAGGGCCAGTGGTAATATACAACTCCGGCCTGGAAAAACTGCAGGTACCAGCCAGCTCACTAGGCTGCCCCTGACAGAGCTGTGGGAGTGAGGCTGCCTGATGCTTTAGGGGCCCAGATGCCCAATTGTGCCCAGGATGAAATGTCTGCCCTGCTGGGTTTCGGACTTGTTTGGGGCCTGTTTCTCCTTTCTTCTGGCCTATTCCTCCCTTTTGGAATGGGATGTATACCCAATGTCTGTTCCACCATTGTATCTTGGCAGTTGATAAATTTGGTTTTGTTTTTCAGGTTCACAGCTGGAAGGACTTTTGCTTTTGGTCTTAGTTGAGACTTTGGACTTTGGACTTTTAAGTTGGTGCTGGAGCAAGCTAAGACTTTTGGGACTGTTGGGATGGAATAACTGTATTTTGTATGTGAGAAGGACATGAGTTTTGGGGGGCCAGGAGTGGAATGATAGAGTTTGGATGTGTTGTCCCCACCAAAACTCATGTGGAAATTTGATCCCCAAATGTGGCAGTGTTGGAAGCTGATTGAGTCATGGAGGTGCATCCCTTATGAATGGATTAATGCTCTCCCTGGGATAGGAGGGGTAGTGAGTGAGTTCTTGCTCTGTTAGTTCCTGTGAGAGCTGGTTGTTTAAAAAGACCCTGGCACCTCCTCTCGCTTGCTATCTCTCTTGCTTCCTCTCGCCATGTGATCTGCTTGTACCCGCTGGCTGCCTGCTGCTTTCCTCCATGAGTAGAAGCAGCCTGGGGCCCGTGCCAGATGCAGCTGTCCCAGAATCATAAGCCAAATAAACCTCTGTTCTTTATAAATCACCCAGTTTCAGGCATTTTGTTATAAGCAATACAAAATGGACTAATACAAATTTGAACAGACCCTTCACCAAAGAAGATATACATATGGCAAATAAATGCATAAAAAGATGCTGAATGTCATTAGTCATTAGGAAATTTGAAATTAAAATACAATGAAATATCACTATATGCCAATTAGAACCTCTAAAATTAAAAATACTGACCATACCGAGTGTTGCCTAGCAAGTAGAACAACTGGAATTTTCGTATCCTACTGGTGAGAATATAAAATGGTACAACTGTTCTGGAAAATAGATTGGCAGTTTCTTAAAAAGATAGACATACCCTTGCCATGCCATCTGGCCATTCTACGATAAGAGAAAATAAAGCTTGTGTCCATACAAACACTTGTGCCTGCATATTCATATTGGCTTTATTTGTAATAGCCCCAAACTGGAAATGACCCAAATGTCCATAAACAGAAGAATGGATAAACAATGGCATATTCATACAACAGAATACCACCCAACAATAAAAAGGAATGAACTATTGATACACACTAGAGCATAGATGAACCTCAAGATAATTATGCTGCGTGAAAGAAGCCAGACAAAAGAGTATACACTATATGATTTAACTAAAAAAAATCTAGAAAGTGTGAACTAATGTTAGTGACAGGAAATAGGTCAATGATTGCCTGAGGTTGGGGGAGATCAGGGCAGGACAGAAGGGAGAGATAACAAAAGAGTACAAGAAAAATTATTTTAATTGTTGTGGTTTTACTGGCATATAGATATATTAAAACACACCAAATGGTTTAATTTAAATATATGCAGTTTATTGTATGTTAACTATGCCTCAATAAAGCTGTTTAAAAACTATTTTGTAATCACAGTGCTAAATCCAAGTGAAGAATTCAAATGAGTGATAGAAGGTTATGTGTAAGTAGGCTTACCTCTATCGTTTGAGAGGCTCAGGGTAAGATAAAAACGGAGGCTCCTAACCCACACCTACCCAGTTTTCTTCCCATTCTCTCCTTTCATTCATGTCTCTGCTCAAATATTACCTTCTCAGAGAGACCATAGCTTAACATAACAGAACACAATCACTCTCTTCCTGACCTTGCTTTATTTATTTTTTTCACATTTGTCACTACCTACTGTTATGTCATAAAGGTGTTTGTTATTCACTTATTGTTTGTATCTGTCTCACTAGAATTTAAGCTCTCTGAGGGCAAGGACTTTGCCTCTTTTGTTTAATGATGTAAATATTTCTTGTGAAAGAATGGATAAACGAGAGAATAAATGGATGAAGTTTTTGGAGTTATGATTGATCATACAATATTACATTGGCAGTGGCACCAGTCACTTCAATGTCATATGTTTGAACCAATACACACGAGCAAGTACGTAGCCCAGGAATTTTTGTGGAATGGGATTCCATGAACTGGGAATATCCTGAGGCCTTTTATGGAATGAAAGTTTCCCTGACTTCAAGCATATATATATAAAAATATATATATATATATATATATATTTTTTTTTTTTGGTGGCTGGCTGGTAAGGGGAACAAAACTCTTGACCTTGGTCTTAAAACAGCTGCCCTCTAACCAACTGAGATAACTGGCCAGCCCTAAGCATATTTACTGCGACCCATCTTAATGCATTATCATGGACTGTAAAGGTGACTAACTTTTTTAGTAAAAATAAATAGAAATAGTGGCTGAGTAACCTCTTGAAACATTTGTTGGCTCTATAACTTCTCCTGAAGAAAGCATAAATATTGTTAAAGCAAGCCTCGTGATGTTGATCCATTAGTAATTCCAGAGGACGAGCTTGAGTTATTGAATGAATGACATAGTTGGTGATAAGAACTAGACAAGTATTAATGGGCAATCACTTGAACAATCAGGACATTATAACACTTATAGCCAGATTCTATTCTTGAGGAAGACTGAACAGGGTGAAGACAGGCGGGATAAGTTTCCTCTTGAAAAATTCTTTAAGCTCAACTGGAGTAGTGGTCAATTTATTGTTAGAAACAGTGTTGCAATCTTTGTATTTCAGAACTATGATTATTGCAGCAAAGTTTGGGATGAAAACAGGTGTTACTTTGAGCACCCTTAAGTCATTGTCTCCTATGAATGAGTTCCTCTCTTATAGAAGTTCCTCTCTTACAGTCATCCAGAACTAGCATTATTATTAATTTTGGAGAACCAGAAAAGGTTGACAGAATAGTGAGCTAGAATGTACGTTCTCCCACTTCCTATAAGGTCTTTATCGTTGCAATGCTGGTAACCTAAATTGTGATACATTATTTTGTGGTTTTAACTACCAGGTTCAATTCAAGGACTCCAGATGTATCTCTGGCCTCCACTTGCATTTGAACAATTCCTGGATGTGCTTGTGGTCTGGTCAAGATAATATGACAAAAATCTTCTGGAACAACAACTTAATTGCTCCATGAAAGAAATTCTTTATGAACTGTTAACTTATATTGACAAATTGTGCATGTATTGAATTCCTCAAATAGATCACTCCTTTGTACCCCATCAAAACACTTAAAAAACTGTGATTCCCATGCAATTAATTGTGCAATTTGATTAGCCCGAAGAAGTAGGTCAAGGAGGTTTTCTAACACAAAACCTACCAGGTTCAGACCCTAGATATTTCACAATATAATTAAAATTTTTTAATGGTAATAGCTCAGGTCATCCCCAATTAAGTTAGCAAGTTTATCTTTAGGAAGGAGCTCCTTCCAAAAAGCAAAACAATCATAGGGCAGAGGGTCCTAACCCTGGCTTCACATTATAATCAGCTGAGGAGCTTTAAAAAATATTGATGCCCAGGTCCCCTTCCAGAGTGTTAAATGCTTTCTATGCATTTAATGATCATTAGGTTTTTTTTGGTTATTCTATTAATGTGGTAAATCATTGACTGATTTTTGTATGTTGAAACATTCTTGTGTTCCTGGAGTAAATCTTACTTGATAATGGTGTATCATCTTTTTTTAATGTAGCTAAATTCAGCTTGCTAGTATTTTATTGACACTATTTGTGTCTACATTCATAAATTATATTGGTTTGTAGTTTTCATTTGCTTGTTTTTCATGTGATATGTTTGGTTTTGGTTTCAGGGTAATACTGACCTCACAGAGTAAGTTAGTTCCATATTCTTCTATTTATCAGAAAAGTAAATGGTTGGTGTTAATTCTTCTTGAAATATTTGGTCAAATTTACCAGTGAAGTCATCTGGTCCTGGGATTTTCTTGGTAGGAAGCTTTATGTTTACTAGTTCAATCTCTTTACTTGTTATAGTTTTACTCGCATTTTCTATTTCATCTTGAGTCATTTTGTCACTTCTGCCCTAGGAATTTGTCCATTTCATCTAGGTTATCTAATTTGATGGTATTCGATTGCTGGTAGAATTCCCTTATAATCCTTTTTATTTCTGTAAGGTCAGTAGTAATGTCCTTTCTTTCATTCTGGATTTTAGTAATTTGAGCCTTCTATCTTTTATTCTTGGTCAGTCTACCTAAAGTTTTGTCAGTTTTATTCATCTTTTCAAGGAACTAGTTTTGGTTTCGTTTATTTCCTCTATTGTTTCTCTGTTCTGTATTTTATTTATGTCTGCTGTAATATTTATTACTTCCTCTATTCTGCTCTTCTTTACCTAGTTTATTTTTTTCTAAAATTAGGTACCATATTAGTCCATTTTCTGTTGCTTACAACAGAGTACCTGAAACTGGATAATTTACAAAAAAATATAATTTATTTCTTACAGTTTTGGAGGCTGGGGAGTCAACAGTCCAGAGTTGTATCTGGTGAGGGCCTTCTTGGCTAGAAGTCTGCAAAATCCCATGCCTGTGCAGGGTATCACATAGCGAGAATGGCAAGAACAAGCAAGCTAACCTCACTCACTCTCCTTATGAAGCCTTCAGAACCACGCCCATGATAACTCATTACTCCATGAATGAATTAATGTATTAATGGGGCACAGTCCTCATGATCCAGTCACCTATCAAAGGCCCCACCTTTTAGATACCATAATTGGATTTCCCATCCTGTTAACACCATTACAGTGGGGGTCAAGTTTATAATACATGAGCTTTGGGGGGATATATTTAACCCATAGCAGGTACTAGTGTTGATTTTTATTGAATGCTGTTTGGGGGCATCTATATATATATCTTATGATTCATCCTATTTGGCCTATTAGTATAATACATCAATATATTTCCTAATATTAAATTTTGCCTGAATTCTTACTAAATTGTGACATAAAGAGAATGGGTATGTTTGTTTTCTTAAATGCATTTTTTTGCCATACCGACGATGAAAAAAAAAACAAACCTTTTTTGTATTTATCAAATTTCATATAGTGAGTGTGTATAATATTTATAATAAGAAACACATAATTCATGTTTTTTTAAAAAATCATAAAGCTATAAGAAATAACGTTGAATATCTGATCTCTGAGTATGAGAAAACTTGATAAAATTAAAGAGCATGGAGAAAATCTCAAAGCATTTTATTACATACACGGTACAATTCTGTATGTCAAAATATATCAAAGAAAACAAACTGGGAAAATATGCATGCAACAAATGTAACGAGCAAAAAACTAAATTCTTACTCTTTAGGAACTCCTCTAAATGGATAATGTCTAAAAAAGATTCTTAGTGTATAAATGAGCTAATTAACAGAAAAGACAATCTAAAATAGAGAAAATGAAAAATAAATAATACATATTTGGAAAGTTGTCACTAGCATTATAACATTTAAATTAAGTTGAAATACTGTGCATATCTAAGAAATGAACCCAAGATTTTTTAAATGAATATTACTCAAATGTTGGTGAGAGCACAGTTTGAAAGGGAAACTCACACATTCTTGCTTTAAGTGTAGGTAGTATAAACTCTTTGGAAAGCAATATGGTACTATTTCAAAGGCATTAAAAATGTTCATAAGTTGTCACTCAATAAGGGAAAAAAATCTGAAAAAATTAAAGATGGTTTATGGACAAGGAAATTCAATTGAGAGGCATTTTTAATAACAAAAAAAGCCTTAAACACATATAAATCCATTATTAGCACACTGATGATAATGTTTTGCAGCTATTAATATGATCATGATGGATTTTTAATATCATGGGAAGATACTGCTGGTGGAATGTTAAATGAAAAAGACAAGATACAAATTTTGTTCAGTTAAATTGAAAACTTGTCAAAATGCAAAGAAAAAAGACATAAGGCAAAATAGGAAAAGAAACATAAAGCCTAACAAAGCCTCACTGGAAAATAGAATAGGTTCGGAGACTTTTTATTTTTTTAAGAGGCATTCTCTCATAATTTATTCCATTTCTTCTATTTATTTAGTTCATTCAGGTTTTTCACTTTTTGAGTCAACTACATATACTTCTGGAAAATGATCTATTTTCTTAAGATTTTTAATTTTATTAGCTTTGAATTGAATAAAATTTGCTTAGAATTAAACAAAATCTTTATACTTTATATATTCCCTATATTATTTCTAAATTGTGCATATGTTTTTGCTTGTTTTTGTTGCTTTGCTTGATTACCTTGTCAGAGTTTTGACTATCTTATTGATTTTTATATTTGAAAATAAACTCCTAGATTTGTTTATAAGGTCTATTATTTTCCTGTCTTCTTCCTTAGTTATCTTGTATGTGTTTTTATCTTCAGTATTTACTTCCTCTTGTCTTCTTTTTTTTTTTTTTAAAAAGATGACCGGTAAGGGGATCTCAACCCTTGGCTTGGTGTTATCAGCACCACGCTCAGCCAGTGAGCAAACCGGCCATCCCTATATAGGATCCAAACCCGTGGCCTTGGTGTTATCAGCACTGCACTCTACCGGGTAAGCCACGGGCCGGCCTACTTCCTCTTGTCTTCTTTAGGGACTTTTTTCCTGTAGGTTTATAATTCTTGATTTGAGTGCCTTTTCTTTCTTTTTAAACATCACATATTTAAAAAGCTATGGTTTTAACTCAACACACCTGTGATTATATCCCATAAATTTTTATATATTTTATTCCCATCTCCATTGTTGGGTCTGCAATTTATTTAGGGGTACTTTAGAATTGTCTGTTTAAAATTCTAGAAATATGCAGAATTGTTTAGCTTTCTTACCTTAAATTCTGGTTATTAGCTAATTATTTTCCTTATCTCCTCCTCCTTTATCCTTTTCCCTCTCAGTTGTTACCAGAAAATGTGGTATAATCCAGGCATCTTCAGAAAATAGTTTTGCTAGGTTGTGGTAGTAGATGGTGTTGGGGACATAGCTTGATGATTCTTATATCTGTGAAGCCTGTGACTGAGCCAGTGGGAAATAGAGATAATTCAGAACTTTTCCCTTCCTCAGAGCTACCGTGCTCTTCTGGCTTACCTGGTGCAGTGAGCCAGGACCGTATTTTGCACAACCCACCACTGCTGCATTTAATGGAAATACCTCTAGATTATGACACTAATCTTTCAACCTAGAGCTGTTGTTAATATATATTTTTCAGTGGGGGTGAGGTTGGGGGTGGGTGGCTGGTTCCACAGGTACTTGGAAGAGGGCATCCAAGTATTGTAGGAGCTATGATTTGAATGTATCTCGTCCAAAATTCAGGTGTTGCCAATGTGGTAGATATGATGGCCTTAAGAGGTGGGGCCTTGAAGGGGTGATTAGGTCATAAGGGCTTCTCCTCTTGTGAATGGGATGAAGGCCCTTATAAAATAGGCTTCATGCAGCCCTTGGCTAGCTTGCTCTTCTGCTCTTCCACATGTGAGGACACAATGCTCCTCCCCTCTAAAGGATGCAGCAACAAGGAGCCATCTTGGAAGCAGAGAGCAGCCCTCACCAGACAACCGAACCTGCTGGCACCTTGATCTTGGACTTCCCAGCCTCCAGAACTGTGAGAAACAAATTTCTGTTCTTTACACATTACCCAGTCTGTAGTATTCTGTCATCGCAGCACAAACAGAGTAAGCCAGTAGATAACACCTGATCACTTCTAGCTTTCTTTTAAACATAGGATGCCCTTAGAAGAAGCTCTTTTGGTAGTAGTGAAATAAGGAAAAAACTTTAAGAACCTGTCCTTTACTAGAGCCCAAACCACCTAAATGCAGATGGACTTTAAAGTTAGGACCTCCTGTACAGATATCTCTGCCGAGCTCCAGAGGTCTCCCCTTAAATTTTCCATGTGTACTTCAGACTCATCATAGTCAACCTAGAACCCAAGCTCTTCCCAATCTCCTTTTCTCACCTCTATTTTCTATTTTAGTGATTTGCACCACCACCTAACCAGTTCTCAGGCCAGAATCCTTCCACATCCTTCACTTCTAGGTCAGGAACAGTCTTATTATAAATATATTAATATAAATATAAATACATTGGATGCTGTCCCCTTCTCTCCATCTTCACAGCCATCACCTTAGCTAGGCTCTCACTTGTCTGAATTATTATGGCAGCCTCCCACCTGGCTTCCTGCCTCTCATTTGGTCCCACTGCAAGCCCGTTTCTACAAAACTGCTAAAGCAGCCTTTCTAAAATGCAAACTGAACTTCATCACTCCTTTATCCACATGACTTTCAGAATGAAGTTCAAATTACTCAGCTTAGAACAGGGCCTTCAAGGATTTGCCTTTGCTTGCCTCTCCGTTTGTGGAGTTCACCACTTTCCATTTTACATCATTCACTGTAGTCAGATGAAAATCACCTGAAGGTCACTGAATTTTGAATACAAAATTAATGTACTTTGAGTATTAATACAAAAAACTTTTATTTTGAAATTTCAAATTTACAGAAAAACTGCTAGACTAGTATAAAAATCCTTATATATTCTTCACCTAGATTCACCAGTTGTTAACATTTTACCATGTTTGCTCTATCTGTTGATCTAGTTAGCTGGCTAGTATAATTTGTTGCCTAAACCACTTGAGAGTAAGCTGTAACATTATGCCCCTTTTATCCCTAAATACTTAAGGATATACATGAGAACAAAGGCATTCACTTACACAAACACAGGGAAGCTATCAGTCAAGAACTTCAACATTGACAAAATATTATTACCTACTTTATTGACCTTATTCACATTTTGCCAATACTTACAGCAAATTTTTTTTTGGTGGGTGTGCTCTGGGACCATTCCTTGCATATAATTGTCGTGTCCCTGTAGTCTCCTTTGATCTGGACAGTTAGATTTTCTTATGCTTGCATGGCCTCTCCCAGTCTCTTCTGTCTGCCTAGAATACTCTTTTGCTCTTTCTTCATCCAGTTAACTCTTAGATCTTCAAAACTAGCACCTATAGCTACTTGCCCAGACATGCTTTATCAGACCTTCCAATCTGTTTTTCCCAAATTTCCATTCCTGTTGCAGCGCATGAAAACTTTTATCTTTGCTAATCATACAGATTTTCTTATTCCACATATAAGCACCTCAAGGATAAAGATCAGGCTTTATTCAACTTTTTATCACTAGTGCCCAGCAAAGTACTCAACACACAGTTTTAGCGCAATACATGTGTTTTAAATATTTTAATAGGTGACTGCTCTCATGAATGTGTTTAACATTTAGGAGTTAATATCCCTGATATATGAAGAGCTCCTTCAGATTGATGAAAGTGTGGGAAAATGAAATGGTGGGAGTGTGAGTTGCTATCACCTGTTGGAAGGTACCTGGCAGGATGTAACAAAATTAAAAATTTAAAGAATTAAAACATGCTGCTTGGGGGCTGTATCTTAAGGCAAAGCAAGTACTAGTACATCGGGACATAAAGGCAAGGTAGTTTATCGTAACATTATTTGAAACAATTTGAATGTTCATCAGTAGAAGCAGAGTTGAATATATTATGGAATATTAATGCAGTTAAAAAGGAATGAATATGTGTTATATCCATATAATAAAATGGAATGAATTACAGCTAGTATGCTGAACAAAAGAAGCCAAATATAAAAGGTTGCAATCTTTATGATTTTTTGTAGGAAATTAAAAAACTGGCAAAATCAGATCAATGGTTGATCTGCAGCATGTGGGCAGATTTGATTAGGCAGGAGCACAAGGGAGCCTTCTGGAATGATGAAAACTTCTGTATCTTGATAGGGGTGTCAGTCAGTTCCACGGGTATATGCATTTGTCAAAACAGATTGACTTTATACTTGAGGTCTGTGTCTCAGTAATATTGTTAATAAGAAAAATGTGCATAGCCCCTGAACTAATTGCTGTGTTTTGGGAGCTACATCACAATGAGATGTGGCCCTTTACTACCTGTGTACCAGGACATGTGTACAAGAAAGTTTGTTGTAATAGTATTTATTATAGTGAAATGATAACAGCAACAACAACCAAAAACTTGGCAACATCCTAAATGTTCATCTCTAGTGAGATAGTTAAGTGTGTTTTGGTATAGTTACAATGGAAAACGGTATAGCTACTTCAAAGAATAAGTACAATCTAAATGTACTGATTTGGAGGGATGTGCATGTCTTAAAGTGACAAAATACAAATTCTTGAATAGAAAATATAGTATATTATTTTTTATAAAAAATAGGAAAACCTTTCTGTATAATTATGTTTGTATAGCACGTGTAGAAAGCTCTGGAAGAATCCACACCAAATATAACACAGAGAACCTAGTGAGTATGAATTTCTACGGTGAGTATATACTACTTTCACAATTATACTATACTCTCACAACACAGATTGCTTCTGTGACCAAATGTGTGGGGTTTCCCCACAAGACTACTCCTCACCCCGCACTTCACACACCAGTTACAAGTCTGGGCTTCCAGAACTTAATGACTACCAGATATAAATTGGGGTTCCCACGACCCCCTCCTTGGGTTCAATTAATTTGCTAGAGCAGCTCGCAAAACTCGGAAAACACTTAACTTATACTTGCCCATTTATTACAAAGGATATTTTAAAAAATACAAATAGCCAGATGAAAAGATAAAAAATGTGAGGTCTAGAAGTGTCCTGAGCTCAGGAGCTTCCATCGCCATGGAGCTGGGGTGCACCACCCTCCTGGCACATGGAAATGTTCTTGTTAACCAACCTGGAAGCCCCTGAACTCAGTCCTTTTGGGTTTTATGGAAGCTTCGTTACATGGACATGGTTGATTAAATCATTGGCCGTCAGCTTATCAACTCAACCTTCAGCCCCATTTCCTCCCTGGAAGTTGGGGGGTGGGACTGAAAGTTCCAACCTTTTAATCACATGGTTGGTTTCCCTAGCAATCAATCCCCATCCAGAGGCTTTCTAAAGACCCCCAGCCACCAGTCATTTTATTAGCATAAAAAAGACACTCTTTAACTCTGGAATGCCAAGGATTTCAGGAGCTATATCTGAGGAAACAGGATGAAGACCAAATGTTTTTCATAATAACACAGAAGGAAACATGGGGAAGTAATATGTCTGAAATAAAACTAGTTGGGAAACTATATTTGTTACTGAACTGAGGACATAGTTGATGTTAGACTCAGTTCCATTGTCATTCCATTCCAACTGTCCTCTGCCTTGTTTTTATCCTTTGTACAATTGTTGAATAAAACTGTTGAATGAATAATATGAATGAGTGATATGAAATGCTCTTAAAAAATCAGTTGAAGTACATTACATTGTGGTTCCACTGAAGTTAAGCATTTGAGTAAATCAGTAATTTAAGACCGGTGAGCCACCGATTTAGCAAATTTAACAACTTTAGGCAAATATGATTTATATTGTGGGAATGAGGCAGAGAAATGTGTCCTGTATTTATTTGACCTAACATTTTTTTGAGGGGTGCACAATTATGATGTACACGGAATGGACAAAGTGAAAACAAATGTTTGTGTGGTTGGGCTTGTCCTGGCGAAACCAGTCCACAGACCAACACACCCAAGCCTCCTTCTGTTCCTATGAAGGCAGTGTACGATAGGAAAGAGGAAGAAAACAAACACACACAATGAAAATGAGAGAAAAAGCCTAGGCGCTAGGGTAGGAGATGCAGAGGTTTGCATGATGGCTTTTCCATTTAAGAGTATAGCCTTGGGTATATGTCTAACTTCTCTGAGCCTCTCTTTCCTCATGCTGAGGTGTTTGTGAGGTTTTGCTGTATCTTAAAAAGACAGTGCAGTGCTTGACATGTATTATGTAATTGAACATATTAACATATCTTCCTTTCTAGTTGCAATGTCATTTTTATACCTGCCCAACAACATCCCGGTATTTTTCTTTTGGAAATCCTGATATTGGAAGTAAAACTGGCTCAGAAACAAGAGGATTTATCTAGCTACATTAGGCAACTTTCCATTTTGCACCTCCATGTGACATCTCTACTCCATTCAATCAGTAGATTCTACAACTTCCCATCATGATGTTGGCTTTCCTCTGCTCCCACTTCCACCTCCTTGTGTTTAGCTGTGCAGGTTTAGCAGGATAGGATCCTTAAGTCTGCATCTGTGACAGAGGAGGCAGCACCTTCTTCTAAAGTGGCTTTCTCTATGTGCGTTGAGTCTGCCCAGCTGATAACAGATAGGAAACAGTGAGCAGTCTTTGAAATTGAAGCACTGGCTGTAGTGGGGAAAATGAAAGGATCTTATGTTTTTGATCAAAGAATTATATCTTCTAGTTTGGAAAAGAGGGTTATTCTTCCTGCAAAAGCCTGTGATAATCTGTCACTTACTTACCCTAGGGAAGAAGATTCAACTTCAGAGCTGTTATATCGCTACATAATTTTAAAATATATTTATAGATATACATTTCCTCAGCCATTTTGCTTTCCTTTCCACACTTTGGGCCTGCATGTTATTCCTTCTCTCCTCTTGTCATAGGCTGGGAGTAGGAGCCTCCAGGAATGCTGAAACCTCAGCACTTTAGACCAGTTGAGAATCAGAGGAGGACAGGATGGGTGGAACTGGGTTTGTAGGAACCACTTTGATGCAGAACCTACCGAAGGAGGTTGACTGCACTTGAATAATCAAGGGACACGGTGAATGTGGGAAACTGAGACCTGCCTCGTGTAGGCATTGGTATCGAGCTAGGGGTAGATCTAAAGACCAGGCCATAGATTAAGCCCTGGATGGAACTAAAGGAGACTAAGAAAAAGTGACCAGCGAGGTAGGATGAAAACCAAGAGTGAGAATGTCCTTGAGCCAAGTGAAGAAAGTGTTTTAATGAGGAAAGAGTGGTCAACTGGGTCAAAGAAAGATGTGGACTGAGTATGGATCACTGTGGATTTTGACAAGAGCAGTTCTAATGGAGTGGTCAGGATAAAAGCTTGAGTAGAGTGGGTTCAAGAGAGAACAGAAGAAGAGTTGGACAAAGTGACTCTTTCAAGGCGTTTAGCTGTAAGAGAAGAAAAGAAATATAAGAAAAGAAATAGTCTCTGTGGAGGTTGGGAGAGAAAATAAACAGGAGAAATACAAAGTGATTTATGGGCAGCATTAAGCACCCATGTATTTCTAGTAAGATTAGTTATCATGGTTGCAGAGAGTTGGATTTAAACAGTGTTGGAGTTTTCCCCGTTGAGAGCCCGAGGTGAGAGAGGGACAAGAGAGTTGAGGGTGTGTGCAAAGGAGTGATTAAAATGAGGGACCCTGAATCTTAGGCTGGTTAAGAAGGAAAGTGATGGCATGAGGTAGACGAGGTTCTGGTGGGGTCGAAGCACTGCTGCAATTGGACTAAAAGTGTGCTGGAAAGATAGGAAGTGGCGATCAGAGTGAGGTGATTGAAACTGTAATCATGAAGGGGATGGGTTATTGGTAATTTCAAGATCTAGAATATGACCATGGAAGTGAGTGGTTGAGGCAAGTTGTCTTATAAGATCATTGGAGGAAAGGAGATCAAGGAACTGAGAGAACAAGTTATTGAAAAGATCATACGTGTGAATTGGAAATTGTGAAGAATTTTAATAGTAGTGTTGTGATCCAGAGCTAAACTCTTCAAGGAGTGGGCAGGAGTGACTTGGAGGGACAGAAGACTATCATAAGGAGAGGAAATGGATGTTAGAGGTGGTGAGATTCACGGCTGGGAGTTCTCAGGAGGAGGGAGGGAGAATGGGCTGGAAGTCGCAGTGAGCAGCATGAAGGAAACCTACTCCAGCTTCAGGCCCAGGGGTATGAGGCTCACCACTTGAAAGTTCTAAAGCTGGAGCCTTCAGTTGCAACAATAAGGTGAAGGAAATGCTGCGAGAGCAGATTGAAGTTTTAGGGGATTTTGCTGACAATGGACCATGAATTCTAGAGGAATTAGTAGAACTGTTGGCAGGAGTTGGGGAATGGTGGAAGACAGTGGGTTACAAAGATCTGTATGGGGACTAGAGTCCTTAGATGAAGAAATAAAGGCATGATAAAATTCGCATTGATAGTTATAGTGAAGATAATAGTTTGAGGCTGTGAACTTTGAGCAGGAGAGAAGGGGAAGTCTTGCCAGGAGCACATAGGGTTTTGGGGCTCTCATGTGACTCTGCTGATGAAGGCATGAGGCCAACTGAGGGGTGCTCTCAATCTGAGTGTGTGTGTGGGGGGTTTCCTCCTATGCCTCCTTCAGAGAAGGAAACAGAGCCAGTGACAATGAATTGAGTGAGCAGGACCAAGTGAGCCAGCTTAGACCGAGGGACTTACCTCCAGATGATACCCGGAAGGGCCAGAGAGAGGAGGATCAGACAGTAATCTGGCCTTTCTGTAGGACAGTGGTTTGTAAACTAAACTAGCACACATCAGTATCACCTGGAGGCTTTGTTAATACCCACATTGCTGGTCCCTGCACCTCTCCTGCTGAATGCCTGGATCAGTAGGTCTGGAATGGGGCTGAAAAATTTGTATTTCTAACAAATTCCCAGGTTATGCTGTTGCTACTGATCCCAGGACAACACTCTGAGAAGGACTGCTCAGCTCCAGGGTGTTCACAAAAATGCTGTCCTGTGGTAGAGCAGCTGAAACCTCCAGAAGAGGTGGCTGATTGTCCGCCTCTACCCTAGACAAGTTCATTGGCCCTCAGGTGCAGAGCACCTGAGAGCAATTGCCAACCCTGAGCTGATGGATCTACAGCTCTAGCCATTTACCTGGTCAGGTTCATTGTTTTCTAGGAGAGGCAGACAAAATATAGATGGCTGCTTACTCATTTGCAGCAGCCAGCTTGAGCACAAGGCTGGCTAGTCAGTTCGGTTAAAGGAAAGTTATAGCTTGGTGGTCATTTGAATATCCAGTGTTCGCCCTGGGCACACTGCAGAGCACGGCTATACCCAGGGGAATAGTTCTAGGCATCTCAGCTGGAGGCCAAGGTTGTTAATACTCTTCCTCTCTTAGTCGGCATTGGCATAGATAATGGGCAGAAAACAGACTAGTGAGCCAAGGCTCCACTGCTGTGACAACACTCATCTGTCAACGTTCCTCTCTTTGCCAGCTCTCACCTACCCTGCTCCTCACAGTAGTTACCTCCAGACTCTTGTTCTGGTTCCTCTGCTCTACCTGGTGTACCTGATCTCTCACTTCCACAACTTCAAAATGTTTCTGTCTCTATTTTTTTCTCCTTCCCACTCCTCTACCTATACATGTTCAATTCTCCCTATCCTAAATAATCAAATTCCCTGTGAACCTTTCCAGCTATTGCTCTCACTTGTATCTTCCTGTTTCCATTCAGAATTCTGTTATATGGGAAAGATTTACTTTTTTCTTATCTTTAATGAGGGCAAACACTCAGGCTGTTTTTGTCTAAATCTATTTTGGGAGACAGGCCCAATTCCAGTAGCAGTGAGGGTGCCAAATGGTGGCTTAGGATGGTTCTAGCCTCTCTGCAATTTCCACTGGCCTCCCAAAGCTTCAACATACAATCAAATATGAAGCATGAGTTTGCTACACTGCAAGCCTGCAGTAATCCTTTGCTCCTACTTATAAGCAGATTGTACGTCTAAACCCCTCCAGGGAGAAATTCAAGGGCTTCTACTAACCTGTCTGTGGCTTGGGGATGTCCCCTCAGGCCCATATGGAGGCTGAGAGTTTCGAGCCTAGATCTTGCATGTCCGGTGCATGTTCTGGGGACCAAGGCTCCTCAGCCCAGCAATTGATGAGGCTGCTGGAAACCTTCTACTGATTTCTGAATCTCCTATAGCAAGTGTTTTTCCCAAACCTTCCTGATGATAAGAATGATCTGGTTGCTTATTAAAAAACAAATAAACATGGGCCGGCCCGGTGGCGCACTGCTGCAGTGCGCCGCTTGGGAAGTGCGGCGGCGCTCCCGCTGAGGGTTCGGATCCCGCATACGGACCGGCCGCTCACTGGCTGAGCGAGGAGCGGGGGCAACACCGAGGGTTGCGATCCCGTTGCCGGTCCCGGTCCGGTACGGTCGCGACACTGAGGGTTGCGATCCATTGCTGGTCACGAAAACAGACAAAAAGACAAAAAAAAAAATACTATGCATGGATTGCAAAATTATTTTGCACCAAAATAAACTTGTACTGATGTTTTATAACATGTCTCAACAGGATCTAGTCTGAGGAATTAACAAATGTAAGACATCAGTTTGAAAAGAGGCACTAATAGAGCAACATGAATTCTGCTGAAATTGAATCAAGAACACACAAAGAATTTATGGGGAAGCTTGGATGGAAGAATGGTGAAATCCTTGATGCTTTGCAAAAAGCTTATAGGGACAATGTCCCAAAGAAATCGGCAGTTTACAAATGGATAACTCCTTTAAGAAGGAATGAGACAGAGCCGGCCCCGAGGCTCACTCAGGGGAGTGCAGCGCTGCCCCCCAAAAAACAAAAAACAAATAAACAAGCTTTACAACTCTCTTGTAAGTCAGATTCAGTAATTCTGGGGTCAGGGCTCAGGTTTTGTTTTTAACAAGTATCCCAAGAGGGATTTTGTGAATATATTATAGCATGCAGGACAGTCTCTGTTTAAAAAAAAAAAAAAAAACTGTACTCAATAAATATTTGCTGAATGGAATTTAATTTGCTTATTTCCATTATATTATTTTGCTTTACAGTGACTTCCACTTTTATATTTTCAGTTGAATCTTATTTTTCTGTTTTAAAGGGTCATTACCTCTATGAACCTTTTAAGCGTGCTATCCCTGCAAGTTGTATCAACTTGAGTATTGAATATTAGAATTCAGTACCCACTTTTTTAATGGTAGAATACACCTGTAAATTCCTATATTGACTATGGTCAAAGTCTGTTTAGGACAATTTATTGCCTAACCTTGCTGGGGAAATGTCTTATGTACTTTCATTGATGTAAATGGAGTATTTCATCGTTTACTGATAATGAACACTGTTTGCAATTTACCCTGGAAGCACATGCTATCTTAAAACCATGATATTAGATTCAACTTCCTAAATCATTTTATGAAGCTAATGTAACATTAATACCAAAACCTAACAAAGTATCAAAACTAACACCATTGGCTAATTTCTCTCTCTCTCTCTCTCTTTTTTTTCCTTTTTGTCTTTTTTACTGACCAGTAACGGGATCGCAACCCTTGGTGTTGCGCCCGCACCGTGCTCAACCAGTGAGCGGGAACCGGTCTCCACATGGGATCCAAACCCTCGGCGGGAGCGCCGCTGCGCTCCCAAGCGGGGCACTTTCCAGTGCACCACCAGGTCAGCCCATTGGCTAATTTCTCTTACAAACATAGATGCAGAATTCTTAAATAAAATCCTATCACATCAAATACAGCATTATATTAAAAGAACAGAATATAATTAACTAATAACTTCCAGAAATTTAGAGATGATTTGATATGAGAAAATATGATTAATTACATTGATATATTAATAGTTGAAAGGAGAAAAACAATCAGGATTTGATAAAAATCAACAGCTATTATTTTAAAAGACTCGTGCTAAACTTAGGGTGAAAAGTACTTCCTAATCAACATGCTATGGAATGTTTATTTCAAACAGTTTATATAATCTTTAAAAGTTACCACCTGAGGCATCCCTGTCAATGTCAGGGTCAAAAGAAGAATCCTCACTAGCACCCCTATCATTTGAGATTCTTCTGGAATGTTTAGGTGTTGCAATTAGATTTGAAAAGAAACAAAAAGCATAAGGCCAGATTACTCTTTTATGGTGATTTGATTACTGACCCCAAAGAATCAACCAAAACAATTTAAAAATCATTAAGAGAATAATAAAAAATCATAGTTTTCTTATAACTGATAATAACCAGATAGAAAATGTATTATAATAATTCCAATCACAATAATAAAATATAAAATATCTAGTTAGAAATAATAAATGTGTACAGCTCATGTAAATTTTGTTAAAGAAAAAGCTAAGCAAAAATATGAAAAGTATATTATAGTTTTTGATCAAAAGACTCAATAATAGGATGTCAACTAGCCCCAAATTAATTTACAAATTTGATATAATCTTCCTGAAATATTATTGGTAGCTTTGGGGATGGATAAGACTCTTTAAAATAGACTCTTTAAAAAGTTCATATGGAGAAATAAATGAACATGGGTATCCAAATTTTTTTTGAAAAAGAATGGAGTGTATGTATATGACAGAGAAAGAGAGAGAGAGAGAGCAGGTAAGTGTAGATATGAAAGTATATTTTAAAGTTATAGTACTTAAAACTACAGGGTGCTGGTGAAAGCATAGAGGAAGAAATGGCCAGAATAGAATAGAAAGATGAGAACAGGTCATGTAAGTAATACAATAGTGACATTTCAAATCTGCAGGAAAAGAATAAATGATTTGTAAATGGTACTCTGAGGAGTCTTGCAGGCTGATGCAGAAAATGCCCTCCCTTTTCCCTTCTCCCCACCTCTGGTTCAACTAGCACAGCTCCATTTTTATTTGTAATACATACAATGGCTTCTCATGTAAGATTTGGTTTGGCGAAAGCATTCCACTGTTTTAAAAAGGCATTTAAAAAAAACACAGAAATAGAAGATATACAGTAAGTGTTTAGGTACATGGAATGGAATAAATTTAAAATAATATAATGCCAACATAAATTTCAGATGGATTGTGAATTAAATATAAAAAATGAAACTCATTAAAAAACTTAAAGAATAGAATGTTGGTAAGTATTTATATGATCTTGGGGATGGGAAAAGCCTTTCTAACCACATAAATAAAGTAAAGGTTATAAAGATATATGTAAAAGGAGATATACTAAAGCATGTATACAGTAAGGAAAAATTGGAAACAAACTATATATCCAATAATAGGGGATTACTAAAATAAATTATAATATAATCTTAAAATTAAATACTCTGTAGTCAATAAAAATAGTGCTGTAAAACAATATTCAATGACACGAATATATACTCAAATGTTAGTTTTGTCTAACTTTGAATGTTGGACTTTAGAGTGTTTCTTTTTTATTTTTTGATATTTTTCTATGTTTTCCAAAATGTTTACGACAGACATTTGTTTTAACCATAAAAAAAAGCAATTTTGGAAATTACTTAGAGTCCTTTTTTCAAACTGATACAAACTCTTCATTAGCAAAAAAAAAAAGTAATAAACTTTTTTACACCAAAAAAGATTAGTTTTTCCCATAAGAAAGGTGAAAAAAGGGCCGGCCCGGTGGCGCACTGCTACAGTGTGCTGCTTGGGAAGTGCGGCGGCGCTCCCGCCGAGGGTTCGGATCCCACATACAGACTGGCCGCTCACTGGCTGAGCGAGGAGCGGGGTCAACACTGAGGGTTGCGATCCCGTTGCCGGTCACGAAAAAAAAAGGTGAAAAAAAATGTATATAAAATGGGTGAGAGATATCCAGAACTTGCCACATAAGGTCAATAAGATAATCCCAACAATTAACATAGACTCGTTTTTCAATGGCCCATTAATCGTAGAACATTAAACAACTATATAAAAATTAAACCTACCTACATATTTGAATAGTGAAAAATCACACTTGTTAACTGACAAGAAAAAAAATACTACCTATTAAAATCATGTACTATTGCTTGTAGAGTACTTACAGAATTTTCACCACAATGATTCCTTGCAAAAGAAGTGGAAATCTGAAATCCAGAGACCCTCTTAGGAATGATCCACTGAAACCCATGTACTTACAGCCAACTGATCTTTGACAAAGTCACTGAAAACATACAGTTGGGGCAGGACAGCCTCTTCAATAAGTGGTGCTGAGAAAACTGGACATCCATCTGTAGAAGAATGAAACTAGACCCTTAACTCTCACCATATACAAAAGTCAACTCAAAATGGACTAAAGACTTACATGCAAGACCTGAAACTATAAACTTCTAGAAAACACAGGGGAAGCCCTCCAAGATGTAGGACTGGGCAAAGATTTTATGAATACGACCTCAAAAGCACAGGCAACAAAAGCAAGAATAAACTATTGAGATTTTATCAAACTAAAAAGCTCTGCACAGCAAAACAATGAACAGAGCAAAGAGGCAACCTACAGAATGGGAGAAAATATCTGCAAACTACACATCTGACAAGGTACTAATATCCAGAATATGCAAGAAACTCAGCTCAATGATAAAAAAAACCAAATAACCCAATTAAAAAATGGGCAAGGGAGCTGAAGAGACATTTCTCAAAAGAAGAATTACGAATAGCCAACAGGTATATTAAAAAATGCTCAGTGTCACTAATAATCAAGGAAATGCAAATCAAAACCACATTGAGATATCATCTCACTCCAGTTAGACTGGCTATTATAAAAAATAGAGAAAATAGCAAATGCTGGTGAGGATGTGGAGAAAGGGGAACATTTATGCATTGTTGGCGGGATTGTAAATTAGTACAGCCATTATGGAAAACAGTATGGAGGTTTCTCATACAGCTACAGATGTAACTACCATATGACCTAGCAATCTCACAACTGCATATATACTGAAAGGAATGGAAATCATCATGTTGAAAGGACACCTGCAGTCCCGTGTTTATCACACACAGCTCTTTTCACAATATATAAGATATGGAACCAATGTACATGTCCATCAACAGATGAATGAATAAAGAAAATGTGGTATATATACACAGTGGAATGCTACTCAGCCAGAAAAATGAGTGACATTCTGCCATTTGCAGCAGGATTGATAAACTTGGAGAATATTATGTTAAGTGAAATAAGCCAGGCACAGAAAGAGAAGTACTGCATGCTGTCACTCACACATGGGAGCTAAAAACAAAATCAAAAACCAAAAAAATAAACAACGATGAGAAGTTGAACTGTTCAAAGGAGAGAGGAAAACTGTGGTTACTAGAGGTAGAAAGGGCAGGGGGAAGGTGGGAGGAGGAAAGTGAGAGGCTAGTTAACGGATACAAAATTACAGCTAGATAGAACAATTAAGTTCCATTGGTGTATACTCAACCAATGCTGATGCACTGCATGTTATCAAACGATTACAAGAGAGGAGATCGAATGTTCACATCACAAAGAAATGATTAAATTTTGCAATGATAAATGTGCTAATTACCCTGATTAGATCATCGCACATTGTATACATGTACTGAAATGTAACTCTGTACCCCATAAATATGTACAATCAGTATGTTTCAATATAAATTAAAAATGCCAAAAAAAATGAGCCACTGATAAACACAATATGTTTATAATTTGTATGACATTTCATTCATGTTGTGTGTTTTCTTGAGCATTATACAATTATTAATTTACATCAGGCTTTCCGTATTAGTTAATTTACAGTATTTCTTTGCGGTGGAATTTTTCACATGACTTTTGAAGTAATTGTTAAAATTTTAAAAATTTCTTATATTTTCAAAACTGCTAGGGTTTCAATCCAGTGTGCATTCTTATATTCTTATATATATTTAAGGTCCAACTACAGTGTGCATTATCATGTTTCTCTGAATGGGAATGAGAGAAGTAAAGGCATTCCCACATTCCATACATAGGGTTTTTCTTCAGAATGAGTTCTTTCATGTCTTCAATAGAACTAGAACTGAAGGTCTTGCCACATGATTATATTCAGAAGGCTTTTCTCTAGTGTGAGTCCTTCCATGTTTTCAAAAAAAATATGGAGAAACTGAAAGCTTCACCTCATTTTGAACACTCATAGGTTTTGTTTTCTCAGTGTGAGTTCTTTAATGTTCTTGAGAGCATTTTCTTGGGAAAATTGAGTGCTTTGCCACATTTTTTCACTAAAAGGGTTTCTCTGCAAATTGAGTCTTTTCATGTTTTCAGACATTACTGGAAAAACCGATGCCTTTACCATATTTTTCACATTCATATGGTTTTTCTCCAGTATGAGTTCATTCGTGTATTCAAAAGGAACTGGAATATCTAAATACTTTCCCATATTCCTTACATCCACAGGGTTTCTCTCCAATGTGACTTCTTTTATGTTTATGAAGGGAAAGAAACACCTGAAGTCTTTACCACATGTCTTACATTCATAGTATTTTTCTCCATTGTGAATACTTCCATGTATTAGAAGGAAACTGAAAAATCTAAAGTCTTTAACACTTTAAAAAACAAAACAAAATATTTATATGCTCTTTATGCAGTGTGAGTCCTTTCGTGTCTTTAAAGAAATCTGAAGAAAATGAAATAATTTACCACATTTTTCACATTCATTGGGTTTTTCTCCAGTGTGAGTTATTTTATGTTTCTGAAGGGAACTGGCACGACGAAAGCCTTTACCACATTTTTTACATTCATAGGATTTTTCTGCAGTGTGAGTCCTTTTATGTATTTGAAGGTAATGGGAATGTCTGCAACCTTTACCACATTTGTTACATTTTATAGTATTTCTTCACTGTGAATACTTTCATGTATTCAAAGAGCAATGGGAAAATGGAATACTTTCCAATATTCCTTACATCCATAGGGTTTCTCTCCAGTATGAGTTCTTTCATGTAGCCAAAGAGAACTGGACCATCTCTTTACCACACCTGAAGGCTTTACCACAGTGTTTACATTCATAAGGTTTTTCTCCACTGTGAAGTGTTTTATGTATTCAAAAGAAATTAGAAAAACTGAAGACTTTATGCATTGTTTACATTTACAGGATATCCCACCAGTGTAAATTTTCTTATGTATAGAAAATAAACTGAGAAAATCAAAGGCTTTCCCGTATACCATATGTGGTGGTTAATTTTAGGTGTCAGCTTGACTAGATTAAGGAATACATAGAAACTTGGTAAAGTGTTATTTTTGGGTGTGACTATGAGGGTATTTCCAGAAGAGATTAGCACGTAAGTCTGAATGGACTGGGTGAGAAAGATCTGCCCTTAATATGTGTGGGCTCCACCCCATCTGCTGGGGCCCAGAGCGAACAAAAGCAGAGGAAAAGGCAAGTCTCTCTCTATCTGCTGGAGCTGGAATTCACTCTGCTCTCTTATCTGTGGGCATTAGAACTCAAGACTCTTCAGCCCTTGGGTTCCAGGACTTACACCAGCAGCATCCCGGCTCTCAGGCCTTTGGCCTCAGACTGAGACTCACACCATTGGCTTCCGTGGTTCTGAGGCTTCTGGACTTGGACTGAGCCATGCTACTAGCATCTAGTTAGCCAATGGCCTACAGTGGACTCCTCAGCCTTCATAATCATGTGAGCCAATTCCCCTAATAAGTCTGCTCTTGTACACTCATATACATATCCTATTGGTTCTGTCTCTCTGGAGAACCCTAATACATTGAATATTTATAAGGTCCATTTCCAGAATGTTATCATGTGTCTTCGAACACTTGTGGGAGAAATAAAGGCTTTCCCACATTCTCTACATTTATATGGCTTCTCTCCATATTTCTCACACTTATGTGGTTTGTGTGCAGAGTGAGAAATGACATGCCTATTAAGGGGTGAATGACATCTGAAGACTTTTCCCTATACACTGCATTCACATGGTTTTACTTGCGTGGGAATTTTCTTCAGATTAAGATTTAGAATGTGGCTGAAGATTCCTCCACACTGATGGCCTTCTTTATTTCAGTCTCTCTATTATATACCTCCTTAGATTTCTCTCACAATTTTGTACTCATCTTCAATGTTCTGGTCTTCTCATTTGTTTCTCGTAGAAGCCAGGTTCCTGAAGTCTTCCCGATTCACGTCTCTGTAGAGAGATCTCTGGGAAGGCTCCAGAAAAGCCCACTCCTCCTGGGGAAGTTCACTGCCACACCTCAAATGCCACTGAGACCTAAAGCATCCCACACCATTTTTTGGCTTCTGGGGTGTCCTGAGTCCTCCCTGTGGATCTTCCAGTACCTGCAGGTCTCAGGGCAACAGAAGCTGCAGTGGAGCCATCTGAGCCTCTGGGAACAGGAGACACAGACATGGGACTGAGCTCGGCAAGTGCAAAAGACAAAGGTCGCCATATTTTTCAAATTTTAGCTTTTAATTAATCCCATGGTGAGTTTGGGTTGAAATTCAGTCTCTAGCTTTATTTCTCTACTTCACTATGTTCTAATTTTACTATCTACATTTTCTTCATAAAGGGTAGATGGCATTTTAATTTGCTTAGACAAATGTGGAGCAAGTCCTTTAAGTCTGTATTTACAACTTAGCATTGTTGTCTGCTTTTGGGAAAATAAAAAAAGTTTATCATTCTTTTTATTAGCTTCATAATTACTTTCTGTAGTATTGTGCTATGATAGCAGAAAACTTGAAAATGTAATTAAGAAATTCTCAAGCACAGCAGGAGATTTTCCTGGAAGAAAGAACCTTAAATACAAAACTTGATCAAGAGAAAGTGGGTCATGAAGCCTGCTTCTAAATGTTGACATTTGGGGAAGAGGCACTAAAATACTGTATTGCTTCAAATTTCTGGTAATTATAGTAAAAAATATTTGTCTTTTTACCATTCCATTACATTATTACTCGATGTAGCTATTGCATTGGTGATTTCTATGTAACTTTTTACTTGGATAGTTGAGTTTTTCTCACTTTATCTTGCAAAGTCTACATCTGCACCATCTCAAGAAATCCAAGAGGCACTATTGAATAATCCTATGTAATTTTGGGGTTTAATTTGACCAAGGCAGGGACTCGAGTTAGGATCCCACCATTACCAGAGACTATTGAGATCACTATTGAGACGTCGTGTAGCTTATGTATGCTCAAATCCCCATGTGTCACTGTTACTCTACTCTAACCTTGTCTAGCCAGTATGAATGTGCTTTCTTCCCTGGTTCCTGATAGAAACTTACTATGACTGGAATCTTGCCCTAAATCGTAGCCATTGACAAAATTATTTTTGCTGAGATGTGAAATCCTTTCCCAAACCTGATAGACAATGTAGAATCATAATGTCACCTCTTGGCCTCCTTATTCACCAATAAGTTCAAATGCTGCTGTAGACTCCTTGGATATCCACATCAACCAGCTCAGATTCACTCTCTTCTTCTGGGCTCTGTAGTGTGGACTGCTGACCATCAACCTTGGTGCTCACCCTGGGCTGACGTGGTCCCCCTGCCTGGTTCAGTCTGATTCAAGGAGCATCCCCTTCCCTACCAGTTTATGTCTAGAGGCTAATTCTACCTGAATCATGACCCTATCTTTTTTTGGATATGAGAATATGGTTTAAAAGGGAGCAATTGCTGAAGTTATAGAATTTTCTATCCTTTTCTTTAAAAGTATGCAAAATATTCTGTTGCATGTAATAGAGGTTAAATAAATATGAATAGCCTTTACTTTACTTAGAATTGGGGTCAGATTGACCTCAAAATCTTTGGAGTAATTTGAAGTCTCACTATTTTAGTTCCCTTTGAGGGCACAGGAGTAAATATGTCATTTAAAGATAATATAATTTTATAAAATAAAAAGCTTGATAGTTTAATAACTGTTTTTAGATAAAGTTTGCATGTTTTGATGGACAAATAAATAATGTCAGAGACATTTATTGCACAAATCTATCCTCATATTTTATTTAGTCAAAGGCATTTATAACCCTAAGAAAAAAATTGCTCTGCTTGAAACATTCATAAAATAGCAAACAAATACCCTTGGGCAAAGAGTCTACCCACATAAATTGATTTCTAAATACAGATTCAATTTAGATTTAAAAGTCTTATATGCACCCAGAGGTATCTATTACATCTATAATTTCCTTGTGGGGTTCTGATGCCTGATTCTGCTGTCATCCACTTATTAGTTGCTTTCATATGGAAGATGCAAAGCTTCCAATTAGCACAATTTTTAAATGAACATGTGTTAGAAACCACTGCCTCCATACATCACCTATCTTACATTGATCTAGTCTTTGTCAGCCTCTCTGCTTTTACTGTTTGAGATCACTCAGATAGTGTTGGGTTATAATACTCCTGAAATAAAATTTAAACATTTGAGACTCTTTTTAAAAAAAAAAATATTTGGAAATATCATGATAAGCTCAGATACTGGTTACACTAAAATTTTAAAAATATACAGGTATTGGGCCGGCCCGGTGGCGCACTGCTACAGTGCGCCGCTTGAGAGCGTGATGGCGCTCCCGCCGAGGGTTCGGATCCCACATACAGACCGGTTCCCGCTCACTGGCTGAGCGAGG
>NW_007728947.1:62499-117412 GCF_000696425.1 Galeopterus variegatus
TATATATATATATATATATATATATGTACAGGTATTACCAAACATCAACAGCATCAGAAGTGAGAGCCTCAACTTTTATCCTCTCTTCTCTTGGCTTGTCCTCTTGTGGGGAGCCACTGAGGTTGCAGTATACTTGGTTAGCCTTTGTGTAGTTCCAACCCATTCATATGGACACATTTCCTTCCTGGCTTCTCTAAGTTCACCAAGAGTAACAACGATATCCTCACGGGCATCTAGGCCTTTTTTTTTTCTTTGACATCATCCATGGAACAGTTGGACTAAATGTGTTTCTTACTTTTATAATCATGATTTCCATTTTATTAACATAACCCAGAAGTGCAGCTGTCCCTTTTTCTGCTTGGCTGAGTCTAAGCCTTGCACAAATCTTTAACTCAACCTGGCCCCTTTGCTGGCTTCCAAAAGAAATTGAATCACACCAATTATAACCTGGTGTTTGTAATTTTGTGGAAGATGGGCAGGGTTTCTGGCAGAAGACACATTAGAGGGCATTTGATTTGGGAAATCAAACACTTCTCTCCTCCTGAGTCTTTTTCCTGCCTGCCTCATTGTCAACCAGGGTTCCCTTTCTACCGTTTACCCATCTTGGGCACCCTGACTCCTTTTTCCATATCCCATCTATTCATGTATTTATGACTCAGTACACAGTGATGATGAACTTAGACAATAAACTTGAAGGCAGGCAAGTTTCCTTTGGATTTGTCCGTCCATGCCTGAAAGAGTAACCAACACATTGTAGTGAGCACTCAATAAATGTTTGAGGAGTAAATAAATGACAAAAGGTACCATTAATTATGAAGGTTTATTCTTTCTACTTGGTGAGGGAGTATAAAATTTGTTTTCTGTTTTTTTCCCTTGTTTATTCCAACTATTAATAGTGTTTATGGGAGTAAGTTTGTTGGAGTCAGCAGGACTGAAGCCATGTTGGGACCTAAAACTGCATGGGTTCTAAAAGATTTTAAAAGGACACATTTTTTTTTCTTGGCATGCATTTCTCTGAGTTCCCTGTTTTCTCATGGTTATTTGATATTTTGAACCTTGGTTATGGGGTAAGATGATATTATTTACATAAATGTAAAGTTATATGTTTCCCGGCCAGCCTGAAGCTGCAAACTTGCAGACTTGCATGTACTATCCAGATCCTGGGAAATCAAAGAAGACATCAATAAAGCTATGCTGATTCCACCCCTCCAGTAGGACCTTGAGATACAGTAAAGATGGGTCAGCAGAGCAGAAACCAGAGTCTTGGTGAGACTTTGTGCCTGGCTCCTTGCATGGAGTCCCTCAGCTCATGACCTCCTCCTTCCTGCTTTTCATTTCCCACATTCCATTCCCTTGGCTTCCTCTTAAAAAACCTGTATGTAAATCTGAGTCTTTAAGATGGCTTGGTCTGGCAATTCTTCAGATTTAATCGAGAGATAGGTTAGCTTAACATCTCTCCTCAGGTCACCAGTATTCCTGAATAAAAGCTGACTTCTATTTTCACCAGCATTTGACTTCCGAGTGGTTTGTTTTTGAAAGGGGGCAGGGAGCCAGACCTGGCCTGATAAATTTTGGCAAGCCAAGCCAGGGACTGAGTGGCCTCTGTATCAAAATGAATGGAAAAGTGAAGCAATTAAAAAAATTAAGTAGCAGAAAAGGGAGACATTACAACTGATACCATAGAAATATGAAGAATCATTAGAGACTATTATAAACAACTGTATGACAGCAAATATGAAAACCTGGAAGATATGGATAAGTTTCTAGACACGTACAAACTACCCAGACTGAACCAAGAAGAGATAGAAAACCTGAACAGACCAATAACAAGCAATGAGATTGAAGCCGTAATCAGCAATCTTCCAACAAAGAAAAGCCCAGGTCCGGATGGCTTTACAGCTGAATTCTATCAAACCTTTAAAGAGGAATTAATACCAATTCTCCTCAAACTACTCCAAAAAATTGAAACAGAAGTCATTCTCTCAAACTCATTCTATGAGGCCTACGTAACTCTGATACTAAAACCAGATAAAGACAGAACCAAAAAAAAAAAAAAATTACAGACCAATATCCTCGATGAACACAGATGCAAAAATCCTCAACAAAATATTTGCAATCAGAATACAGCAACACACCAAAAAAATTACAAAAAAAAAATTTTAAAAAGTTGACAAAATTCAACATCCCTTTATAATAAAGACTGTCAACAAATTAAGTATAGAAGGAAAATATTTCAACACAATAAAAGCTATTTATTACAAGCGCACCACCAGTATCACTCTGAATGAGAAAAAACTGAAGGCTTTTCCCTTAAGAACAGGAACAAGACAAGGATGTTCACTCTTACCACTTCTATTTAACATAGTACTGGAGGTACTAGCCAGAGCAATCAGGCAAGAGAAAGAAATAAAGGGCATCTAGACTGGAATCAACTTAACTAAGGAGGTGAAAGATCTCTACAATGAGAACTACAAACCACTATTGAAAGAAATTGAAGAAGACACAAAAAGATGGAAAGACATTCCTTGCTCTTGGATTGGAAGAATTAACAATTGCAAAAATTTCTACGCTACCCAAAGCAATCTACAGATTCAATGCAGTCCCCATCAAAATACCAATGACATTCTTCCCAGAAATGGAAAAAACAATCTCGACATTCATACAGAATGACAAAAAGACCCTGAATAGCCAAAGCAATCCTGAGCAAAAAAAAAAAAAAAAATAAGGCCAGAGGCATAATACTACCTGACTTCAAATTATACTACAAAGCTATAGTAACCAAAATGGCATGGTACTGGCATAGAAATAGACACTTAGGCCAGTGGAGCAGAATAGAGAACCCAGAAATCACCCCTCAGGCTTACAGCCATCTGATGTTTGACAAAGGGAACAAAAACAGACATTGGGGAAAAGACTGCCTCTTCAATAACTGGTGCTGGGAAAATTGGTTATCCATATGCAGAAGAATGAAACTAGACATGCACCTCTCACCATATACTAAAATCAACTCAAAATGGATTAAAGACTCAACTATAAGACCTGAAACTGTAAAATTATTAAGGGAAAGTATAGGTGAAACACTTCAGGAAGTAGGTCTGGGCACAGACTTTATGAATGTGAGCCAGAAAGCACAAGCAACAAAAGAAAAAATAAATGGGACCATATCAAACTAAAAAGCTTCTGCACAGCAAAGGAAATGATCAACAGAATGAAATGACACCCTACAGAGTGGGAGAAAATTTTTGCTAACTATGTATCCAACAAGGGATTAATATCCATAATATACAATGAACTCAAGCAATTACACAGTAAAAAAACCAAATAACCCAATTAAAAAATGGGCAAAGGAACTGAATAGACATTTTTCTAAGGAAGACAAACAAATGGCCAACAGGCACTTAAAAAAATGCTCAACATCGCTAATCATAAGGGAAATGCAAATTAAAACCACATTGAGATATCATCTCACCCCAGCTAGACTGGCTATAATCAAAAAGACAGAGAATAACAAATGCTGGTGAGGATGTGGAGAGAAGGGAATGTTCCTGCACTGTTGATGGGACTGTAAATTAGTACAACCAATATGTAAAACAGTATGGAGGTTACTCAAACAACTACAGGTAGATCTTCTATATGATCAAATAATCCCACTTTTGGGTACATACCCAAAGGAATGGAAATCATCATATTGAAGGGATACCTGCACTCCCATGTTCATCGCAGCTCTGTTCACAATAGCCAAGATATGGAACACAATAGCCAAGATATGGTCTATATGATCAAATAATCCCACTTTTGGGTACATACCCAAAGGAATGGAAATCATCATATTGAAGGGATACCTGCACTCCCATGTTCATCGCAGCTCTGTTCACAATAGCCAAGATATGGAACCAACTAAAAGGTCCATTGGTGTTGCATGACTGGATAAGGAAACTGTGGTATATATACACCATGGAATACTATTCTGCCTTAAAAAAGAAAGAAATTCTCCCATTTGCAACAACATAGATGAACTTGGAGAAACATGTTGAGTGAAATAAGCAATGCACAGAGGGATAAAAACCATATGTACTCACTCATAAGTGGGAGCTAAGAGAGAAAAGGAAGGAAGGAATGACCACAGTGCAGCATTGGACTTGCAGAGGGAGAGAACATACCTAGGGATACAAAATGGAGTGATGGAAAGGGGATTGGGAGGGAGGTCGGGGATAATTGGGGGGATAATTGGGTGGGTAACAGGGGGTATAATCACAATTTGTGGTAATGGTCATGTTGCTAGTATGGATCTGGCCATCACATCTTAGGCACAAGTGGTGACAATTTGCTCTGTACCCCTTGAATATTCATAACCAATAAAAAAATAATAAATAAATAAAAGAACAAAATTTAAATAGCAAATTTTTAAATAGCACTTTTATTTTGGAGGAAAGAATTCATTCATTCAATCAGTTAATATTTTTTGAGAGCCTACTTTGTGTTGACAAAGACTCTTGCCTTGAACAAATGTTAGTCCTCTTCTGAGCCTCTTCTTGACTAGGCTTGACCTTGGCCCACGTCCTGTCTTTGGCCTTCCCAGCCTAGTCTTAGCAAAGAATCCTGCTAAATCATCCTCTAATCCTTGATATCTGATCATCCTGCTCTGCCTTCAGTAAGAGTCCTGTTAGGTCAGCTTAGCAAAATCCCCTTACCCTTGATGTCTCCTCTTAGTAATTTTTCATCCACTGACCCCCTCACCCTGCCCCTTGGCTGCAAATCCACTTGTCCTTGCTGTATTTGGAGTTGTGTCCAATCTCTCTCTCCTATTATATCGCAAACCCCTATTACATTAGTCTTAAATAAAGTCTTCCTTACTATTTTAACAAGTGTCAGAATGATCTTTTCTTTCACAGTGCCAGGCATGAAACAGACAAGTTACTAGCTTTCATGGAGTTTACATTCTAGCTGGTGTAGACAGAAAATAAGCAAATAAATAAACTGACATGAAAAAATGCAAAATTAACATAGATAAGGGGTTTCTTTAGGTTGACTGATCAGAGGGGACTGCTCCAGGGAGATGACCTTCAGGCTGAGAGCTGAAAGACAAAAATGTCATGCTGAGATGAGGGAAAAGGGCACTGCAGGCAGAGGGTGGGGGGCTGGTGCCACACCTGGAGGCTGGACCAGGTGGAGGGAGCTCTAGGAACAAACTGGCACCGGGTGGGGAAGGAGAAGAGAGGCACAAGGCTGAGGCCCAGAAGTGAACAAAAGCCAGGTTGTGTTGGGCTTTGTAAGCTCGGTGAATAAAATTGGTAGCTTGGGCTTAAAATATTTGGATGTCATTTGAGTTTTCTACATTGTGTTGCTGTCGTTGGCGGGTCTGAGAAATTGTCAGACATTTTCGCATTCTCACTGAAGCTTGCCCCTCCCTGGGTTTATTATTCCGAGTAAGATTACTGAAAAGTAGGTAATTATTGTTGCTTAGGGATATTACTATTTTCTTTGTTTCCTTTAATGCTCTGAGGTAAAGTTAAAAAAAAAAAAATCCTAGAAAATAACCCCAGTATGCAGTTTATGCTTCATTGCTTTTAATTACTTCTCATACCAGCAGCTCCTCTCTGGACCCCTTCCCTCCTGGAGGGCCTTTCATCACATAAAAGAAAAGATACGTCTGCTTAATTGTTTTCTTTTTGCTTGGATAATTCTTCCTGATATCAGAAAACACTGAAAGTTTTAAGCTAGTCCCACTAAGTTTCCCAATCTAGTCATTTAAAAAAATTTAGTTTATCCATTTTCTCATTCTCAATTCTTCCTAATTATTGTTCTAAAAGATTGTCTGCTGTGTTCATTGTAGAAGAACCTTAATGTATGTTTGTGACACTGTCATCATTTGATACTTAATATTACTTCCAAAAATCTTTCAGAATCCTTTAATAGTCACTTTTATTTGAAGGGCTATACTGTAATTTACTTTCATATTATATTTTTGTAAAACTTGATTCTAATAGCCATATTCTTTCTTTTTTTTATTTAATGTTTAGATAGAAAATTATTTTCTGAACTTAGAAATGAAGGAAAACATAACAAATTAATTTTAAAGACAATTGATAAGGAACAAATTTAACAAAAAGATTAATATACTTACTGAAAAAAGAACTCTTCAGAATGAATTAGAAAAATCTAAGCAGAAATTTGGTGAAGGACATGAGCAGATAAGTCACACACCCCATAGAAACACACATGGTTAATAAGTACATTCTAAGATGTTGTTGCTGGGTGGGGGAAGGGGAAGGGGAAGGGGGCGGGGCTAAGGCCCTGTAGTGGGGGAGCATCTCAAGACCTGGGGACTTCTGGCTCTGTCCCTGGCCTGGTTGCAGTGGGTGATGGGTAGAGCCAAGGCCCACAGGGACCTTTGTCTCAGGACCCCAGGGGGCTTCTGCTAATAGCCATATTCTGTCTGAGTCAGAGGGTAGGTATATGTTTAACTTTATAAGAAACTGCCAAACCAGTTTCCAAAATGGGACCATATTTTACTTCCATCAACAATACCTGAGAGTTCCAGTGACTCCACATCCTTTTTTAAGGAGAGGTTATAAAGCTGTTTGAGCATCATGCTTTAAGTAATTAAAGTTATTTCTGCAGTGTGCCAGGGTGTTGATCCATAAGACTCCAAATGGTAGGTGGTTCTAAATTTTTTCTTTTTAATCATTCATTTCTACTCTTTTAGATGATATAGTCAGAGAAACCAAAACTAGACTAGTCTTTTATGAAGTGCGGGAAGAGGGACAAAGTAAATGCTTTCTCTGTAGCTTGTCCCGATGACTCCTTCCAAATTAGAAGAGTGTAATCAAACTCATGTTTGGTTTATTGGGATCTTTTCCTCTGGCATTCTGTCATGCATAGGTGCGGGGTTGGAAAGTTAGAAGTAATTATATCAAGAACTATATTAGAAGCCAAGCTTTAGTCATCATTGTATTTAGGGCTGGAAGTACTCTGGGAGTTTGGTTTAAATTACCTACTTTTACAGATGAAGAAAATAAAACCCAAAAAAGAAAGTAAACTTGTTAAGGTCATTTGTCTGGTTAGTTAACCGAGCCAGGGTGAGAACTCAAGTCCTGACCCATCGATTCTGCATAAAAATATCCATTATCAATTCTGTGAATAAATCTAGATGTTTTCTTCTTAGTTCTTTGTGAAAAAGGTGTTGTTCAGAGTTACAGGTGGTGAAAGATATATATCATTTGAATGGATCTTTTAAAATTGTTGTAAAATAAAAAGATTCCTGTAAATGGAAATATAGCAGTCTGGTTCAGTCTGATTTTTAAAATAGTTTCATGAAGTAATTGGGCCAGAAAGGTTTTAAATTTTTGCCCTCTTCAAACTATGTGATGCTATTATGCAGTTGCCACGGGGACCATAAGTGAGCTGCCAAAAATCTAAAACAGATCTTTGGATGTTAAGCAGGTAAGATTAAGTCATAGAGTTCAATTCTTGTAGAACAAAATAATGGCATCCATTTGAAGCACAACCTATGTACTGGAAAACTGCTACTTACATTCTTCCCATGCATATGGAAGGAAGATTTAAGCATCACTGCTGGTCTATTCATATGAAAGAAGAGTTCTCCAATGTCCACATTTATTGGAATGCTGTAGTTCTTCAAAGAAGACATAAAAAGCAATCCTTCAGGGAGAAATTTTCAAGCAATATTTACTTTCATATGAAGTAAGCCACTTACGGTCTCTGTATAAACAAATGCCATTTAATTTTATCACACTGTTGACTTTATGGCTCTAATGTACTATAACCACAGAATTAGGAAATGATTTTTTTTAAGTCATGGGCTTTGAAATAAAACCAGTAAATATCTTAATGCTCCCGATAGTTTTCAAATCTTATTTAGAATGGTCCTAAAAATTAAACCATGAACCATTATCCTATGTGGAATGATGTCTTGTATAATCTTACCTTTCATTCAACTATCCAGATCTTTGACCTTTTCAAAAGGAAATATCTAGGTACGAAAACTAGTTTGCTCTGTAGGAATCTCCTACAGTTCCATCAGGGTAGAGTGCCTTTGCTCTGGAGGGGTGATAGGTTAGCCTTCATTGTGGTATGTATATTTCTCTACAATGCAAAAAAGCATAGGCATTTTATAATGCTTAATGAATAAGTAAGTTAAATTAAATTTTTATTCTGAACACATATAAATAAATACATTAATAAGTAACTCCACTAAGACAATTAAAAATCTGGATCATATTTTCTCCAGGTCAAACTACAGCAGGGGTCAGTAAACCCTTTCTGTAAAGGGTCAAATAATAACTATTTTTGGCTTTGCTGGCCAGTCTCTGTCCCAGGTACTCAACTCTAGTCATAGAGCAAAAGCAGCCATATACAATATGTAGACAAATGAATGTGGCTGTTTTCCAGTGAAACTTTACAAAAACAGGTGGCATACCTGAAGGCTGTAGTTTGCTGTCCCCTGGTCTGGATACAAGATTGTACTATATATGAAAGCAGATTGTGGATGAAGGATATAAGCATTAAAAATCCTTTTGGCTTTTACTTTGGTATTTTTCTGCCTTTGTCCATGGTTTCAAGGTATCTCTACCTCTATTATTATTTACAGATACTGTTGTAAAAGCCTCTTTCATTTTTGTTAAGGAAAGCATAGAACTTTCAAGGTAATTTTCTATTTATGTTATATTCTTTAGAACCTAGCATACCACCCAGGATTAATAAATGCTAAATAATAATCATTTTTCATTTCACTGCCATACCCTTTATGGCATCTCCTTGGTACCCTCAGAGGTATTAACCTGTAGCTTTTACAATGTTCTATTACACATTGTCAGCAGCACCTTGCTGATTAAATCACACTCGAGAGAGTTAACTACAAGGCTGTAAGTATTCCTGACAGGTTGTTCTTGCACAGGCCTGGTTTCTCTTGTATTAAGATTAAAAATCTTGTCACAGCTGGTAAAAAAATGAAGTACATGTCTAACCACTGAGCATACATAATTCACAAAAGACACTTCCCTAAAAGTCAGAATTCAGATGAGGGGGGTGGATTATATGAAGTAAAATATGACTGTGAAGTGATGATCAGGTATTTCATAGGTTTGGGAGGAGTGCGGACATAGCCTTTTGTGGGTGTTTGGGCGAGGGAGTGTCTTCTAATACATGTAAAGCTTTCATGATTAATCTAAGAATTTCATTCAGACAGATCCAAGCCAGTAGTCCTATTTTTTGTATTTGTTCTGAAGATGAGCTTTTTTCATGTGAACCTAATTTTTCTTTTCCACCATCCTTAGCACGATGGTTATAAAACTGTCTTTTGCTCTCCTTCCAGATTCTTTGCTTAAACTGGACTTGTGCCTAAAGCAGTGGGAGATGCTGTCCCATAAACGCAGAACATTTTATAAGTACTGGCAGCAAAGTTTTATTACTTCATTCCGAAAGCAGCACAGAGAGCCCGCTGCTGAGGTCCGGGGAGAAGAGGAGGTGCGGAATGTGCATCTGGGAAAGTGCTGAGCGTCTGGCGGTGCAGAGTTGCCTTTGAGGCTTCGTGCCTTGGGTGGTGATGAGCAGAACAGGCAGTGGGATTTTGGTGCTGCAAGTTGCAATGTAGTAACTAGTTAATTATCAGGCAAGACTGGGACCAGCAGGCAGACTCTATGATTTGAATTCAGATCAACCATTTCACAGCTTAAACATAATCAGAGTGGCTGGTAAAGTCTTTTAATTTCGAAAAAAATTTTTTATTTTTTTTAAAGATGACCAGTAAGGGGATCTTAACCCTTGACTTGGTGTTGTCAGCACCACACTCTCCCAAGTGAGCCATGGTCTGGCCCTTAATTTTGAAATATTAAAAAATACATAAATGCCAGAAAAAACCATACGTGTCTATATCTTAGCTATCCAGAATCAGCCGTTATGAAGAGTTTGTCATATGTGCTTCAAGTCCTTCTATAAATGAGAGACAACATTAAAAACCAAGTTGAAGCATTCTGTTTCTCATTTCTCATTCCTTTTCCCTCTCTCACCCAAAGGTAACCACTATAATTAATTTAGTGGGTGTATCAGTCAGAGTTCTGGCAGGAAGAAGATGTCACACTCGAGATGAGTAAATTGCGAGTGTTCATTTAAGTGACCATTTACACAGGTGTGGGCAGAATGTAGGGAAATCACAGTGGATATCAGAGTGCTCATACCCCTAGGCCTCAAGGGGAGAAGGGAGGGAACAGTTAGTGGATTGCAGAGAATCTGTGTCCTCTGGTTGAGGAACACAACCTGCCCAAGGCAGCCCTTCAGGGAGGCAATGGGCAAATAAACACCCCAACCTCATTCTCCTCCCATCCTTTGGTCTCCTGGCAGTGCCCCTACTGGCCTCACCCAACCAGGAGCCAGAAGGCACCTGATGTGATTCATTCAGGCCTACCTCCCAGGGTGGGGAGAAAACTGGGAAATGGACCCGGAGGAGGCGAATGTGAGACGTTCAGTACCGTGCTTATCCTGAAACTCTGTTGCTTATACCTGTCCCTGTACATCAAAGTACAATGAATTGTTTATAGAAGGGGCCAACAAATTTTATTTTCTGTAAAGGGTCAGATAGTAAATATTTTAGGTTTCATGAACCACTTACGCTGTCTTATATTCTTCCTTTTCTGTTTTTAGAAACCTTTAAAAATGTAAAACCATTTTTAGCTTGGGGGCTGTATAAAAAGCAGACATGGGTCTGATATGGTCTGTGGACTGCAGTTTGTCAATGGCTAGCATATATTAACAGTTTTGTGTGTTTTACATTTTTTACATGATTTATATTATACTTTATTTCTTTACTAATGCTGTGTAACAAATTACCACTAATTTAGTGGCTTATAAGAACACCCATTTATTATCACACAGTTCAAAAGGTCAACATTCCAGGTAGGCTCAGAAATGATTACTTAGGTAGGAGCAATTGCTATTTTGGTCAGTGTGTCACACTACCTTGGCTTTAATGGTGTAAACCTAGTGGAGATATTTTTATCCATGGGGCTTCCCAGTGGTTCCAGATTGTATCCAATAGGTGACAACCTGTTGAGCCCAGGCACGTGGCTGAATTTAGCTATTGTCATGAATGAACGTGTTGCATCAATGTGAGGAAGAATCTCTTAGTCACATGGGCACCACTAACTGACTTGGAACCAGTATAATATGATCCCTGTTCTGGGTGACGTCCAGGCAGTAATAGAAGGACCTTTTGTCATTCTCTGAGTTGAAGATGACTGAAACAGATAATAACAGAAGAGCAGGAAGGGGAATGTGTTCTCCTTGGTTAAGATGACAGGAGACCTATAAAGCAGTGAGGTTACACTGACTGAAACTGGATGAAACAGAGAGGACATTTTAATTTCATATAGCAGAAAGTTCAGAGGTAGAGTGGACTTCAGAGTGGGTTGATTCAACAGCTTGACCATATGATGAAGATCCCAGGTTCTTTCCACCCCTTCACTCTGCTATCCTCAGTGTTGGTTTTTCCTCAGCCTTCAGCAAAATGACTAGAATAGTTCCAGGCAGCATGTTCAGCCAGAAAAAACTTCAGACATAAGGGACTGCCTCTCTTTTAGGAGAGAAGAAACTTTCTCCAGAACATCCCTTCCCCCATTAGAATTCTTTTCATATCTTATTGGTAAGAATTGAGTTGTATGCCAGTTTCTGTACCAACACCTGGCAAAGGGAGTGATATCATCATTAGACTAATAAGGTTTATTTCTAGACCTGGGCATGGGTCAGTTTTCGCAGAGGCACATGGCTGCTTGGGGAAGGGGTGGCTATCTGAACAAAATCAGAGCCTTGTTAGGAAAGAACAGCAGATGGAGAAATACGGACGGGGGAATGAAGGCTGGGGAAGCAAATAATTCCCACTGCATTCTGACAGTACACATCCTTTCAAATATATTAAAAAGAATCCATAGCCCACATTAAACCTAACTTCTGCACAACTATGTTATAGCTGAGGTGCAGTCATCTAGGTAATACAACTTAATGATTTGAAGGCATTTAATTAACCGTGTTTTTACTTTGATTTTGCAGGCTTCTTTTCCTATTTTAGAGTCAATAAATCTTTCATCAGATCTCAAACATTTAAAGGCCTTTGCAAAGCTGGTAGACCCTGGCCCCTGACCTGCAGAAGTCTATTTTCTAACTGGAAGTAGGTTAATGAAGTGAAAAGTCTTGTTATCTGTAGGTGAAATATATCATCACCTGTCTGTGATAAAGCTCAAAATACAAAATTCTTGAGGTAACACTTCAAGTTTCACTAAAACCATATTGACAGCTTTTAAAAGTGGAAAGATGACAGCAAGAGCAATAGATAGCACAGAAGTGGGCAACGAGAGTCTGGGACACCAAAAACCCAGATTCCCTTGGGCTGCTACTCTCCAGTGGCAGGTCTCACATCAAATGTGTTGTATTCACTAATTCCATAAATACTTATTGGGCTCTGCTTTGTAGCAACACACCTGAAGGACTTGGTGAAGGATTTACAAAAACTATAATTAAAGATTCTTTGGTCTAAGGAGGCTGCCATCTTGGTAGGGAAGTATGGGAGTGTGTGTGTGTGTGTGTGTGTGTGTGTGTGTGTGTGTGTGTGTGTAGTCATGGATTTAAAATATCAGGGCATAATTTGGACTATTTAATGTTCAAGTTAAATTAAAGTCAGGCTTTTTGATATAGGTCTCTGTTTAGCAAATAGTTCTTGCTTTCAGCTCTTAGTATCTTCTACTTTATACAATGGTTACATACCTCTGTCTTACTAACATGTAGACTCTTTGAGGGCAAGGACTATGCTTTTCATCTTTCATCTCCATGGTGCCTAGAATAGTACCCTATACAGAGATATCATTAAGCCTATAAACCCAATAATTTATAAATTAATTATATACAAATTTTATAAAAACAAACAAACAAACCCAAACAAAAAGAAACCTAACAATTTGTAGAGCTCTTTTACCTGCCCGTTATCCTGCCGACTGGGCCAATTGTCTAGCTAGGGCTGGGTCTGGAGCTCAGAGACCCCTCAAGCCCATTGTCCAGACTGGGTCACAAACCCTTCACACGCCAAGGTCCCCAGACCCCTCACTCCCCAGGCTGGGTCCCCAGGCCCTTCAGACACCAGGCTGGGTCACCAGACCCCTCACATGCAGGTCTACGAGTTAGGTAACTGGCAAACAGGTCCTTGGAAGCTGCAGGTTGGAGAGCATGGCTGCATGGGCGGATGCCCGAGGCAGTCAATGCCAGCCAAGGTGGCAGCGCTGCCCATGCACATTAACTCCACCCCCCTACACACAATTTGCTTGCAAAGAATGCACGGCACCACCCCCAGCTGGGCCAAAGGTGAGAGGACCTGATTATTCTATTTTCCCAACACATTTTTTATTGCTCCCTCTGTACAGATTTCTTAGGAAACTGAACCAACATTAAAGAGCACTTGGCTTTATTTTTAACTCTCTAGCTGCTATCATTTGAACATGTTGGTTTCTCTCTCAGAGCAGACCTTTTGAGATCCATAAGGTGAAATCTGTTGTTGAGTATAAAGGACAACTACATGTCATGAAGTGAGAAGTTTAAGTGAAAGACCGTCCTTACCCAAAGCTGTGCCTGTGCTAGGTCGTTTCTCTCTGTCCTTTTCTCTAGGCTTTGTATGTAAAGATTGTTACAGCAGTTTGCTTGACACTGAGCTAGAATCAATTTAAAGCAGATTTTACATATTTATTTAAAAATGGCCTGTAATGTATTTTAGAGTCAGTATTGATTCCAGTTGTCTTTGTGATTGCATCTCTGAGTTGTATTTTTGTTATGTTGCAATTGCGTGGTAAAGTAATAGGCTCTGAGATTCTATCAGTGCCTACTCTTTTTATGGTACAATTGCTTGATAATAATTCGATTGTATTTCTGCTTGATGTTTTAATACTCCTGCCTTCCAGATTGCTCTTGATGAAGAGGTATTTACCCCAATAGGTTGTTAAACCCTAATAAAAATAAACAAAGCAGGAAAACGTGGTTGCACACACTTCTTTCTGTTTGTCCCAGCTGCCACTGTGGTTCAGGCTGACTTTTATAGACACCATCTGTTCCAGTTGTCTGCTGTTGCATAATCACCCCAAAATTTAGTGGCATAAAACAACATCCATTTTGTTATGCTCACGGATATGATGGGTCAGGGATTTACATAAAGCAGCAAAAGAATTGCTTGTCTCCACTCTATGAAATCTGGGACCTCTGCCAGGAAGAGTCAAACAACTGGGGATTACATTAATAGCTGGGTCTGGAATCATCTGTAGCCTTCTTCAACCACATGTCTGGCTCATGGGCTGGGATGCCTTGAAAAGTAGGCCCTACTGAGACTGTCTACTGGAATGTCTAGCACGTGGCCTCCTTATGTGGTTTGGGCTTCCTCACAGCATGGTAGGCTTAGGGCAGTGGCACTTCTTACATTCGGAGCTCCAAGAGTGAGTGTTCCAGTGAATAAGGTGGAAGCTGCATGACTTTTTCTGACCTAGCCTCAGAATCATGCAGGTCACTTGTGCGGCATTCTCTTCTTTACAATTGAGTCACTAAGTCCAGCCCAGATTCAATGGGAGGCGAAATAGAACCCACCTCTCAACAGGAGGAGCATCAAAGACATTTGTTGCTATCTTTAAATTCTTTTCAATCAATGCTTTACTCTTTTGTCAAATCTGTTTTTCATCATTCTTGAACTGAAAAAAGGAGTTATTGTTCAAGGGGCAAGTTCATTAAGCATCTTTTAAAACATGCTGAGACATAGTAAGGAATAAAGTAAAAGAAAGAAAAAAAAACTTTTCTTACAAAGGAGCCCGCAATTTAATCTGAAAGGTGGTTTGCAACTACCTAAAAAACACTGGGTAACATATTCACAAAGTAAAGTATCAAGGAATGCAAATCCATATGCTCTGGAACTTTGCTGTAATAGGTGTGGAATTTTTATAATATGCAAATATTTTGGATCTCATCCAAGGGAATATACCTAATATAACTACTCACAGTAGCAAATATCACTGAAGCAATCCTTGCAAAGCTTGAGTATGAAGAAAGGAATCAGATGAACATAGAATGTTAGAGGTGGAAAGAACTTTAGAAATGATTTATGCCAACTTTCAACACATAGATGAGAAAAAGCTTCAAAATGTAAACTCACAGGCAGTCCAGGAAGGGGGAAAGAATACTGGTTTATTCCTCTGGGTAACCTTGAGCATGGGAAATGTAACTCCTGTGAATCTCAGTTAAAGCTTAAATTCTATGAGTCTGATTATATCAGTCAGCTTAGGCTGTTATGTCTTAGTAACAAATTACCCCCAAATCTCAGTGATTCACACCAAGGTTTATTTCTTGCTTGTGCTACAGGTGCATGGTGGGTCAGCTATGGCTCTCTTTGATGATACTTCACTTTGGGACCAGGGTGACAGAGGAGTCCTTATTTAGGATATTGCTGGCTGATGCAAGGGGAAGGAGATCATGGGGAAGCAAAAGCTGGCTTTTAAGGCTTCAGCTTGAAGTCACAGCCTGAGCCCAGCATCAAAGGAGTGAACCGTGAGATCTACCTACCCTGGGGGAGGGTCCCTGGCAGGGAAGGACCGCAAGTATTTTGAACAAGAATATAATCTATCATGGTAATGCATATAAAAGCACTTAGTGAAGAGGGGAACTCCACGTGAATGCAAGCTGCTCTTGATCTGCCCAAAGTCAAGCAGCCAACTGATGGTGAATCTCAGGCTACAAATCAGGTGGCTCAAAACCCAGAATACCATTCTCCTTTCCTCTGGAATGATTCACTGATAGCTCTCCTTCCACATTGTACCACTCAACAAAACATTCATTTTAGAATTATCAATCAACATTCTCTTTGCCAGATGTAAGGACTATTTCTAAGGAATCTCTCTCTCTCTCTGTCCACATGCACATGCGTGCATGTGTGCGCACACACACACACACAGACACACACACACTTTTTGCTAAGAGTTGTCCTCAATAGCCATTGTAGCTTTCAGTTCAATTGTTAATTTTATACTACATGCTAGAAAGCCTTGCCATATGTGTCTTAAATCAGCCCTTTTTAACCTCACGTGTTTTATTTGTGGAGTATTCTTCTATCAAGAATACATTTTTCTTTCCTGACAAAATTTGTCCTTAAAAATATGTAAATTGCATTACTAGCTATATCCCTCTTTCCTGATTTCTTTATTCATCTCTGAATTATGCTTAGAGGAGGCAAGATGGATGATACAATCTTTTCAATGTTTTATGGAAGATTTAGACACAGACTTATTGTAAACCGTTATTTTCAAGCTCTTCTTTTTCAACTAATACAGGCATCAATATCCAAGGAAACTCACTCGCTGTAGAAACTGATGTGCAGAATCAATTGGATTGTTTGCCAGACTAAAAGACCTGTGATGCTTTGATCCCCAGAGCTTTTTCGTAAAGCCTTTCATGTAGTGCCACCAGTTGCTTCCAGATTTAATGTACTTTTACCAATGGGGTTTGGAAGCAAGCCTCCAGTCTGCTCTTGCTTTATTTTTTAGAATTGGTGGAGCTGACATGCTCTTTCAGAGGAAAGGTAAATTGAGTTTTTTAGCTATGGATTTTTTAACAGTTTGCAATATAGCTGTTATACCACCAGCCCGGTGGTGACCTTTGTGCAGGAATTTTTGTATATTTTACAAGGCAATCATAAATCCAATGAACCTTAGTCACGGCCAAACGCCAAACTGAAAAAACCTTTGAAGTGTAGATTAAAAAACCATTGCAGCATTCATTTTGTGTAGGTCAATGAATTATAAAAATGAGGAGCATTAACTTCAAATACTTTCCCCTCACTCCCCCCACCGAAAGGCAAGTCCTATGTAAAATGCCATTATTTTCACAAGGTAAAAAGGAAGGAATAAAGTAACAGGATATTTTCTGGTTTAAAAATAGTAACAGGGTGCATATTGACCCATTCCATCCTAGCTCTTACCTCAGTTTAAACTTCAAAATATTTTCTCAAATGGTTATGAATTTGACACATGGGAATACCATTTGAAGTGATGGTCTAAGCTTTTAGAGTAAGCAAAATCCACTGCAGTTGACGTACAATAACATCCATAAAAGATATTAACTGGCTAATTAACAATGTACTGCAATAGTCTAGTCCCAAGTTTGCATACATCCAGGGGAATAGTCTGCAGGAGCCTAGGAAACCATTACTGTAACCATTTTACTATATCCTTGCAGGAAAAGGAAGACCGCAATTCTGTGATACGATCCAGAGTACATATTTATAAAAAAATTATTGGAGACAAATATAAAGTAAATATTTGAATATTACAGCAAACACTAATTTGATTGCAAATTGGTGGGCATGTTTAAGATATTACTGGCATTTGTGAGAATTAATTTTGGATTTGATCTAAGATGTCTACGATTATTTAGTTTCTGTTTTATATTATCTAGAATAAAAGGAATAAAAGTGATAACTTCAATTCTTTCCTTTGTGCTTATGAATGAGTGGTCTCCTGGCATGGAGACCACTGCCCTTCTGGTTCTTATATTCTTCACTCAGCTTACATATAGCCTGTGTTACATGCAGATGATGGGAAATCAGGGGACTACCTCTAAATTCTGTGTTTCTGGGTTTATTTTACACAGCACCCAGCAGAAGAGCATTATTTGTTTCTACCTGCTTGTGTAATTATACACACATATATGTAATATGTATTATATATAAAAATAAATGTTTTTTAAAATTGCACGTTTAGAGTGCCGAAAGAGTGAAGGTAAAACCTCAGGAGCTTCTCCAAGTTCCGAAACCATGGAATGGGCTGAGAGCCAATCCATGTGCTGTTTTTCCAATTTGCTACTTCTCAAGAATATACCATTGTGTATTGGAGCAGGGCTTCCTGGCGATAAAATTGGACAAAATCCTGAGAAACAGAATTTAAAATAAAGGAAAAAGAACAGAGGTGGGGGATAGTGTGAAGTTAGTTCTTTTCACTGTGGTGGCAGAAGCTCAAGGGCATAGCCCAACCACACCAGCCTCTTCTTACGTCATGCTTGCTCATACCCCATTGGCTAAAAGAAGTCACATGACCAAGTGCAATGACTCCTGTGGAGGTGGAGAGAAGGGAGTGAATATTTGCTGAACAATGATCTCATCTACCACCAATGATCTTTAACGTATGGGAGGCTGGCTTGACACCTTGTTGTTCAGATGAGGCTGGATAGATAGGGAAGGACTTGTAGGTCATGTTAACAATAATAATAGCACTAACAATAATTACAATGATATGCAGCATTTATAAAGGCAGGGTGTTGTAGGCCATGCTTGTAATAAATAATAACAGTAGAAACAGCATACACACTTACTAGACATTGTTCTAAGCACTTTATGAAAATTAATATATTTAATCTTCACAGCATCCCTATGAAGTAGATACTATTATTATCTCAATTTTTAGATGAGAAAACTGAGGCACATAGATATTAGGTGGCTTGCTCAGGGTCACACAACTCTACTAAGTGATGGAGCAGATATTTAAGTCCAGGCAGTCTGGCTCCAGTTCAGTGTGGAGTCCATGTTCTTAACATTCCCTTCTTTAATTATTTTATGGGCTGAGGGCTGACATAATCTAATTTACATTTTAAAAGGTTATTCTAGATGTTTTTGGTAGAAAGAATGGGGGAAAGGGTAGAAATGATGATGTCTATTAGAACAGTATTTTTTAAAGTGTGATCCAGAGACTGTTGTTACCCGACCACAGACTATATGTTACCAGCCCATTACAAATAAGTACAGAAATTGAGGTGCAGAGTTTAGAAATTTTTATAGCAGATATGACATTGTTGCAAGACCCAAGTAAATGATTGTTCTCCTAGTAACTTTTTTCTATTGCATTTTACAAAAGTGTTCATTCGTAATTAATTGGAAATTAAACACAAACAAAACAAAACAAAAACAAAAACAGAAGCCAACTGTCCCTTCCTCACAGATGGTTTGAGAAACCCTGAGCAGAAGATGACTGAAATAATTCAGGCAGGTGTTTATTGATAATGGCTTGAACTAAGGTGGTGCTTGCAGAGGCAGAAAGAAGTACTATCAACGTATTTGATAAAATTTTAAGGGTCAGTCAGCCCTAGTTACCTACATCTCAGAGATTAAGAGGAAGATTATTAGGCAAGCTTAGAAGAAGCATTCAAATATATTTTCTTCCCATTTAGTCAGGGACTGCATGCTGTTTCCTATAGCAGTTTTAAGGAAAAATCCCAAAGGGATACATTTTATTTGAAATCCAGACAATAGGAACTTAGAGAAAGCTTTTAGTGATTTTTAGGGTAGGTGTGATGTTGTTTACTATTTTAGAGTGACCAACTCATCTGGGCTTACCTGGGACAATCCCAGTTTTTGCACTGGAAGTCTCACATAAAAGTCTCCCCTCAAGGGCTGGCCCGTGGCTCACTTGGGAGAGTGCGGTGCTGACAACACCACGTCAAGGGTTAAGATCCCCTTACCGGTCATCTTTAAAAAATAAAAAATAAAAAAAAAGTCCCCTCAAGTTCCAGGTGAACCAGGACTTATCTCATATTGTAAATGTCACTTTACACTGACACAGATTCCCCAGGGCTGCTCATGCTTGCGCGTGTCTTCCTCTTCGCCACCTGCCCGTCTGGTGAGGTTCTACATTCCTGGTATAATGACATGTGGGAGTGTAATATAGATGCCCAGACAGCATGGAGGATTTGACTGAGGCCCTACTGGAAGAGATAAAAAAAAAAAAAAAGAAAGAAAGAAGAAAAATAAGAAATAGGAGTAAAAGGAGATGTTAATTATTCAGGCATCTCCAGGAATTTTTTTCTGCAACCTGGAACTTTTCACAAATTCTTGACTTACCTTTGCTGCCTTCATTTTTCCATGGGGTAGAGGAAGCAAGAAGGGAAACAGCTATATTTTGGCCAGTAGGGAAGAACTGATTGGGAGAACGAGAGTGTTGAAAAGTTTGAGAGGATGTTGCTGATTCATCTTAGGGAGCAAAGAAGTATAGGGATGGAACATTATGGCAGGGACCCACTGTCCCCCTTCTCCCAAGAACATAGATTTCAGCCTTTTAGAGGATTGATAGTGATGATTCCACAACCAAAAGAAAATCCAGATCAAGGGAGGCAGCAGATTTTTTAAAATTAAAATTCATATTTTGTGGTGAAAAAAAATGGGTAAAGTACCTGTTGATGCAAGTATGAGTTTTTCGCTTAGGAAGCTGTCTTGAGTGTTTCCTGTCTACTACAGGAAGCAGATTTGGAGCTCCTACCCTTTTGGGTGGTGTCTGGTGTGGATTCTGCCATGCAGAGGGCCACTGTCTTGACTTTTTAGTGCAACATTTCTAGTTTCTTGGAGCATGTCTTTACTCGGAAGCCCAGCAAATTCAATGAGGGATTGAGTCCCTGCATAGCTCTTGCCACTCTTCTCAGGGGGACCTTTATATATCATACACATACTGGGGGTCTGCTCAAAAGAATCATCCTGAACTGTGATCTCAACAGCCTTCTCTTAGGGGTCAAGAGTGAATCCATGTCCTGGGACTAAGACCACATCTCTGCTTGGCCTTACATCAGTGTCATCTGGGAGGCTGACTGCCTGGGACTGAGCCCTTGCCTCCCCTTGGTCTTCTATTTTCGTCATCAGGGGTGAAGAGGAGCTCCATCTGGCTTTGAGTATTCGCCTACTAAGTAGAGCTCTCAGGCTTAGAAATGCTTGAATGTTGACATTAACGCCAATCAACCGTGACTTAAGCATAACCCTTTGGATATTCAATATTGGATTACTGGTTACTCCCTTTCAAGGCCCTCTCTACTGCTGGGTCAGGTCTTCTGTCACAGAACTGGCTTCCTCCTCTTTTCCACTGCCTTTGAGGTCACAGGATGCCTCCTGGCCTAGCTCACTCCAGTAATGACAGCTGGGCCTTACAGAATGTGAGGGACAGTGATGAGCTATGTGGCTACCAAACAAAGGAGGAAGAGGACAGCTGCTTGGGGCATATGATGCAATATTAACAGATGACAGAGAGAAAGCAGGACTGCTCAATTCAAGTATACTTCTAGCTTCCCTATCAAGTAGAATAATTGTTAAATGAGGTTAAGAGACAATCACTACCAGGGATAGGTGCTAAGTAATAATGGGGCACCTAGGTATTTAAAAAGAAAATTGTTTACAGGTTCAAGTAAATCACTCTAGGACACTGTCATACTTTTTATATGAGATTATTTAATCTTGATGGATGAACTTTGAAGACTCTGAGAGAGAAGATTAAATAATCCCATATGAAACTAAAAACTAAAGATGTGTAAACAGAGTATTTCTACAGAAAAATTAGAGAACAGGTTTTTAAGCAGATGATTCTTAGCACTTAGAAAGGAATGTGCTGATACAATTCAAGGGCAATAAGTGGCAAGTCAAAAAAGTAATGGCTGCTTTTCTCCTATTACCCACTCTTATTTCTAGGCCTGAAGGGTTGGGTAGATGTCCTCTTTGCTCCTCATTGTTTTTAGATTATTTTCTCCTTCTCCCATTTCCCCTCTATGTTGAATCTACAGTCATCAAACAGTCTACTGCATTTAGATCATGAGGTGATTCTCCAAATTTCTTTATTTTCAGACTCTGGCCCACTATCACTTTTTCTAATAGAAATCTTATCTTATGTCTTAGTGATTTGAACATATATGTAGTTGATTCAACTCCCTGACCTTTTAGTTACTTGACTTCATCTCTTCCAAAAATCTTGTCATCTTGTCTACCTCAGCCACTTCTTACTATTGCTGTACTCTAGACCTTGTCTTTATGGATGACTGCAAAGCTTCCATGCTCTCAGTTTCATGCTCTCAGTTTCTCACTGTCTTATCACCAGCTCAAAAATTGTTCAATTCATTTCTCCCATTAGTCAAATTCTAAAGAGCTTTCAAATCTACACAAACTCCAGCCCTTTGGAAATCCCTTTGTATCTTCTCTCTCCTTGTTACCAAGGTAAAATTCTACATTCAGTCATTACAATCACTTTCTTGCATACATCCTCCTCTCCTTTGCCTATATCTTGCTTGCTTATAATCAACTGGCAAAAAACATAACCTTGGTTAATTCAGTGATTTTGCCAAGTATGGCTAGAAAAAAATTCACAACCTCATTGGCCAGCTCATTATAAATTCATGATTGAGGATCTCAAGTGGGCCTTTAATGATGTTAGGCAAACAAAAATTCATCATCCATTCATTCTCCTATTATCCTAGATGACTGTTTTACCTTCTCTTTCTCCTTAAAGCTTCAACATCTTCTTGCCCATTTTTCTCTCTAAGCTGATGACCTTGCTTCTGACTTCACCGAAAAAATAAAAGCAATCAGAAGAGAGCTTCCATAATCTCCACCAGTACATCTACCCACCTACCAACATCTGAACTCATTTAATCTGCCTTCCCTTTTCCTATCTAAAGCTCTTCTCTCCACTGGGGTACTACATAAAACAAGAATTATTAAAAACTCTCTTCTTGGGCCAGCCCGGTGGCGCACTCTATAGAGTGAGGCGCTTGGGAGCGCAGCGGCGCTCCCGCTGAGGGTTTGGATCCCATGTGGAGACCGGTCTGCTCACTGGTTGAGCGCGGTGCGGGTGTGACACCGAGGGTTGCGATCCCGTTGCCGGTCGCGGTGCGGGTGCGACACTGAGGGTTGTGATTCCGTTACCAGTCACGAAAAAGACAAAAAGGAAACAAACAAACAAACAAACAAACAAAAAAAACCTCTCTTCTTGATGATATATGCATCAACAATTTATGCCCCATTTCTTTGCTCCCCTTTGGGACAAGCTTCCCTTAATATTGACTAGGCTTGTTATTCTAATTTCTCTCCTTACATTCCCTCGAACCACTCTAGTCAGGTTTTCAGCCTCATGATAAGCAATGACTTCCACATGGCTACATCTAGTGGTCAGTTCCCAATCCCCATTTTACTTGGTCTATTTATTCAACTAGGTCAAATGATACCTAGTTGAATGCTTCCTCCTACTTCTGGCACTTTGTCATTGGCCTCCAGGCTACTCCACTATCTTGAATTTCTTCTTACTTTATGGATTGCTCCATTTTAATATCTTTTCCTGGTTCTTCCGCCTTCTCCCTAACTTCTTAATGTTGCAATGCCCCAGGGCTCAGTCCTTGGGTCTACTGTCATCCTTGTTGAGCTCATTGAGTCTCATGCCTTTGAAAACTATCTATATGCCAAAACTTCAATATATCACTACCCTGGACCTCTCTCCCAACTCCAGACTTGTATTTCTGACTTGTCTGAAACTGAACTTCTGATCTTCTTCCCCCATCCCAAACCTCCTCCATCTCCTGCCTTCCCTGTCACAGTTGGTGGCAACTCTTGCCATCCAGTGTCTCAGGCTAAACGCCTTAGCATAAATCCTTCTTTCTTTCATAACTACATGCAATTCATTAGCAAATACTGTTGGCTTTGCCTTCAAAATAAATGCAGAATCTGACCACTCTTGCTGCTATCCTTTCTTACTGCTACTACCCTGGTCCAAGCCACCAACACTTACTCAGATTACTGCCATAACGTCCTAACAGTTTTTACTTTTCTATTTTAAGCACGGCAGCTATAGTTGTCCTTCTAAAATGTTAATCAGAACATGTCACTCTTCTGTCTAAAATCATGCAATAGCTTTTCCTTTCATTCAAAGTATGAATTAAAGTCCTTATGATGGCTTCCATCTCTGATCTCATGTCCTAGTCTTTCCCCCAAATCATTCACTCTGCTATAGCCACATTGATTTTCTTGTTCCTTTGATTTGCCAGTCACCCTTTGCCTTAGTGTCTTTGCATAATGCTCTTTCCTCTGCATAATGCTCTTTTCCCAGAAATTTGCATAGCTTAGTCTCTCATCTCCACCCCGTCTCTGCTCACATGTAACCTTCTCAATGAGGATCTAGCCAATCTACTTAAAATTGCACTTATTCCCAATACTCTTTACCCCATTCTTATTTTCCTCTTTTTCATAGGATTCATTACTTTCCTTCATAAATGTAACTTACTTGTGTATTATATCTAATATATATTTTTCTTCCCCCTTTATGATGTAAGTTTCACAAGGACAGAAAAATTTGTCTGTCTTGATCATTGACATATTGCAATGGACTAGAACGGTGCCTAGTACTAGTACATAGTAGGTAATAGGTATTTGTTGAATAAAAGAATGAATCTTAGTTGATAGATGTGTTTATACTCTGTCAGGTGTACCTCCTTATTCCTATCAGCTGAGGTCAGGGGATGAAATCACATGCAAGTAAATAGAGCTGCTCCCTGCAGGGATGGAGTAGAGTAGGTTCTCTTGGAATTTTTCTCTAAGAAAGAATTTTTCTTACAAAGCAGAATGGGGGTAGAAAGCAAGTAAAGAACATGTCTGTAAGATGGGGTCATAAAAGTGTTAAACAATCAATAGGATGTGGGGCTTGGGGCAAATCTTAGAAGTTTAATGAGCTTGATGATTACTTTCAGATCTAACATCCTATGATACTCATCCCAAGAGTATTGAAGTGTGAATCAGTGTTACCCTGGATGAGATTTGTAATAGTGTTCAGCAGCATCCTCCTCTTGCCTAATATCCATTTAATAGTTTTATCCTCAACTTTGGAGACTTGGAAGGTAAAACGTTATCAGAGGACAAACAAGTAACATATATGATTGAAGAATCAGGGATTCAAGAGCATCTCAGTGGACTCCAGTAATGGATCAAAGCAAATAAGATACAACTTAACAAGGATTAATTTAAAGTCCAGCATTTCAGAGTAAAAAAAATCAATTGTACAAGTGCAGAATGAGGGAAATCAGACTTAACAGCAAATTATATGAAAAAGACGTGGGAGTTTTAGTTGATTATAAGATCAGTATGAGCCAACAGTGTGATGTTCCTTCTAAAAACAAAACAAAACAAAACAAAATAAAAAATCTCTGTTACAATATTTGGCCTGTTCGCAGAAGTACAGTTCTAGATGCATGGTGAATATAACAGTCACTGGGTACTTTGTACCAAAAAGAGAATGCATAAAGTATCTTTTTTGTCTAAAGTATTTTATTTAGTTGAGATTGTCACATTTTAAGAGGAGCACTGCCAAATAAGCAAAATGTTAAGGATACCAGAGACTATTCAGGCCTTCAAACTGCATTTGCTGAACGCTGGCAGCATTCCTGGCCCTGTCCTGTATTCTGGGGATACAGTAATGAATAAGCACGCCGAAATCTGTGCCGTCTGAAGTTATCAAAAGGAAGTGAAAATAATTTACTTTCTAAAAAGTTACATTTTTTATTTATTAACTTACTAGATCATAAACAGAAATATTTTATGATGCTTGCTTCTTATACAAATTTTTTTTTTGTCTTTTTTTTTGTTTTCGTGTCCGGCAATGGATCGCAACCCTCGGTGCTGCGCCCGCACCTCGCTCAGCCAGTGAGCGGGAACCGGTCTGTATGTGGGATCCGAATCCTCGGCGGGAGCGCCGCCACGCTCCCAAGCGGCGCACTGTAGCAGTGTGCCACCGGGCCGGCCCCTTATACAAATTTTGAGAAGTAAAGGAAATAGAAAAAAAGTGAAAAAAAGGTTGCTCATAATCCCCCCATTCATGGGTAACTGTGCTTTTTGCACACTGCTTTTGCTCTACGTGTTTTTCAGGAACTCAGTCTTCTTTTGGTCCTGCTTTTCTGCAGGTCTTCAAATTCTTCTGCAACCCTCAAGCCTATGGAATATGAAAGAAAAAGTGTGGAGATGTGTATAGACGGTTTGTGTGGGCCAGATCTGAAGTGAGGTTTATCACTTTCACCCACAGTTGATTGGTCAAAGGTCATTCACATGGCCTGCAGTACTACAGAGGATGCTGGGAAATGTAGTCTAGCTATGTCCAAGAAGAAAAGAAAATGCTGTTTCGACTACAGTCATGACTATTTGTTGAGTTCCGGGCACTACTCTTTGTTTTGGCCATGATTCAGTGTATCTGCTATTAAAAATATAATTCTCTATTTAAAATTATCTTTTGATCAGAACTAGTTTAGTTTATATCTCTTTGTTTTATAACTGCCATTTTCTCCTTATAGCTTTTACACTTTTGTTTGAGAGTTTTGTTTTGGCTATTCTTTGACTCTTGGGTTAGTTGAGTACTTACCTTCATGCATTTCCTTCACATGATCTTGACTTTGATTTTTTTTTTTTTTAGACTATATTTTACTAGGTGCAGCCCAGTGGAATGTAGTACTGCTGTCTGAGTGCTTGATATTGCTTCGATATCAGAGGAGGAAGATAGAAATCTACACATGCACGAATGTGTTCCTTTCCAATCTCACTCATGTTTCTCTGCTTCTTGAATTGTGCTTCTCTCACACACATTCAAACTTGTCACGTTAAAACAACAAATTTATCCTCTTCTATGTCTCTATCTGTTTGCATCATGATCTTTCCATGTTCTAATCTTTGATCCTTTTTAGTCTCTCTAGACAGGCTTTTTAAAAACTATATCCCTTCATGCTTCACAAAGGGGATGACAGGATCTTCCTGCTGGATTTGATTCCTTTAAAACTTTGTGACACTTTGGGGATTTCCCAAAGCTTGCAAAATACCATTTAATGAAGGGGAACTGCAGCACCCAAACTCAAAGATAAATGTTTCTTTGAGTTCCTTCTGATGATAAATATAAGCGATCTTTCTTGCTTCAAAAACAGTTTGGTAAGTGGAAAAACTAATAGATTGTTTTTAACAAAACAGTGGTAACTGGGTACTTGGTTTGTAACTTTTTAGAAAACACTTCATCTGTTCTGTATAATATTTATCTGCATTTGTGTTCATTCTAATATAGTTGCTGGAATATACTCTCCAGAGGTAGCCAGTGTTTGATTAAGAGGCCATGCTCCAGAGATAGCTACTGTTATATATGAGGGTACTTCAAAAAGTTCATGGCTAAACAGAATTAAAAGATAATACAAATATTTCAATGAACTTTTTGAAGTACCTTTGTATTTTACCTATGTTAATTTCTGACCAGAACTACAGGCTTTGTAAATGAGTACATTACAGGTTAGAAATGCACTTTCGGTGGTGAAATTAGTGGTCAAGATGCGGGGATGTCTAGGACACACTCCCCCACCCTTGCAGGAACAGGGCAATGTTGAAATTCAGTTAGTGCATACTGTCATGACTATACTAGTTGTTTGTAGTCTGCATCCATTCTGACTGGATGGTCTGTGTCATTTTTGATGTTAAGTATTTTAAGCATTGCCTCTTGGAACCGTGCGTAGGAATGAGAAAGCCCAGCACTCTGTACCTCTAGGAATGGCAACGGGGTTGCTGCATTTGGTTACAGGGTTATGCCGTGCTCAACAAACACAACTGTATGCAGCAATCCTAAATAGTGCTCTGGGTGTGCTTCCTAAGCAGTCCTGTCTTCAGCCACTAATTGGAAGGATTCTTGGGTGTCTGACCCTACCTACTTGAGGATTAGTTGAATCATAGTGTTTGAATTTTGTCACATTTGACTTGGGTAAACCTTTACTGCAAGGTGCTGTCAGACCTTCTAAAAAGACAGAGAGCTGAGATTTCATCTGGTTTAAAGAACAGGATACATACTGTCTTGAGCCTGCCTGCTAATTAAATGGTAGGATTCCATCAGACGTCTGATTTCTTTGTTACCTTGTAGTGAGCTTATAGAGAGATCTAGAGCCATCTCCAGCCTCTAATTACAGGTTCTTAACCTGCAGTCTATGGACCTTTTGCATAGGTGGAATTCAAGTTCATGGCCTTGTATATGAAAAAGAATTACTTTTTTATTTCTACTAACTCAAACTGAAATATAAAATTTCCTTCAATTATGAGTGTAGGCAACACACCCTGGTATTATCAACTTTCCTTTGCCACTAATATAAATTACATTTATTTTCATGACACATTACTGATGTTGCAGATAACTCAGCATGTCATTTAATCTCATCATTATTTTGGAATTATAGCAGTAGTAGACCCTAGACTAGTAGGTCTACTTTTAATCTATTTGTAGAAAATTCTATTTATTTTCTATGTATTTTTTAATAACACAAATATTTCTAAATATTTCAACAATTGTATTTCAATATATTTGGCTACCTTTTTATTTTTTATGCATTTTATTTTATTATTATTATTATTTTTTGTCTTTTGTCTTTTTCCATGTCCGGCAACGGATCGCAACCCTCAGTGTCGCCCCCGTACCGGACCAGGGACCGGCAACGGGATCGCAACCCTCGGCGTTGCTCCCGCGCCTCGCTCAGCCAGTGAGCGGGAACTGGTCTGCATGTGGGATCCGAACCCTCGGGCGGGAGCGCCGCCGCGCTTCCCAAGTGGCGCACTTATCCAGTGCGCCACCGGGCCGGCCCTATGCATTTTATTTTTTGCACTTAAAAATGTTATTCTGATCAGACACACAAATGATTAAGAACATCTGCTTTTCAGAGGCAATTGATATTTACAAAAAAAAGCCTACTAGTTGTTCATGACTAGATTGACTTAAGCTAGTTCACAGCAGTGGACAAGTGGTGTGAAAGCCTTATTCTTTACCCAGGTTAGGTGATTCTAAGCTGGATTAGAGACATGGTAAGGCTCTAACTAATATCAATGGTAGTGTCCCTGGAGGTAGGGCACAGTTGTGTGTCTGGGGAGTGGAGCAGGACCTGTCCCAGCAGTTGGAGGGGAGAAAGATGGTACCATGTCAGCTTTTTCTTCTGCTGTGCAATGTTGTTTTCACATCTCCCTCTAACTTTTTTAAATAATAGTTTCAAATACCATCATGTAAACACATTAACTTAGAAATTATCAAGAAGGTGTCACTTTTGGAAAATGTGCTCAGAGGGAGTGAGTACACTCCTTATCTGTCCCCCCTCCATCTGTGCCACTCTGGTCTGGACATTCTGGGAAATACAGTACATGGGACTGTAGGAAATGCTTTTCAAAATATTTTCTATTTTACAACATGGTTTTTCAATTTCTTAAAAAATGGATTTATCTTTATGTACTTTTTTTAGTAGTCATCTTTGTACAGGTGAGAAGTTAGTGAGGTGTCTGAGGATAAGAACAAAATCAGAAAGAAAATTTCCCTTTATTTTAAAACTGTGTAGATAAGTGGCTTTCAAAAATTTTTGACTGTGTCCTACAGTCAGAAACGCATTTTACATCCTGACCCAATGTACACACACACACACACACACACACACACAATCGCAATTGAAACAAAATCTTCAGGAATCAATGCTTAAACCTACTACATTTCTATTCATTCCATTCTATCCCATCCCATCCTGTCCCTCCCAGTTCTGTTCTATTTCATCCCATTCTATTCTATTTTTAACTTAAGAAAAATGCTGGCTTTAACCCACTAAACTGATTACAAGTCACTAATATGTCACAATCTGAAGTTTGAAAAAAAAATATTGACCTAGGTGAGATTGGTGTTTTTGATCTGTAAACACAGTGCAGAAGTGACACATGACTTTTTTTTCCTACCCTCTCCATAGCGGTGAAACAAAATTCAATGAGGAGGTTAGCAGGAGGACTTAAATTAAGTACCTACTATATGCTAATAACATTATATTTGTTTTGTTATCTCTTGTACTCTTCCAAACAATCTTGGGGAGTAGAAAAATCTAAGCTTCATAATGGCTAAAATTTTATCTTTTTTAAATTTCTGTATCTCTACCAAGAATGATGGTAAAAGAATGACTGGTATACAAGGGGTCTTCAAAAAGTTCATGGAAAGTGCATATTACAAAAACAAAACAAAACAAAACTATATATGAATTGCAAATATTTTTTCACCAAAATAAACTTGTACTAACTTGTTATAACATGATTGAAGAGGATCTAGTTTGAGGCACTGAGAAGGAAAAGACATCAATGTGAAAAGAGCCCCTATTAGAGCAATGTGAATTTTGCTAACATTGAAACAGGAACAAATGTCAAATTTATGGTGAAGCTTGGGTAGAAGAGTGGCGAAATCTCTGATGCTTTATGAGAACTTTATGGGGACAATGCCTCCAAAGAAATCAGCAGTTTACAAATGGATAGTTTATTTTAAGAAGAGACAAAATGATTTGGAAGATGAAGCCCACAGTGTCAGACCATCCATATTAGTTGGCAAAGAAAAAATTAATCTGTTCATGCCCTAATTGAAGAGGACTGACGATTAACAGCAGAAAAACAGCCAACACCATAGACATCTTAATTGGTTCAGCTAACACAATTCTGACTGAAAAATTAGGTGAGCAAACTTTCTGCTAGCTGGGTACCAAAACCCTTGTGCTCAGATCAGCTGCAGACAAGAGCAGAGCTTTCAGTGGAAATTTTAAACAAGTGGGATCAAGATCCTGGTGCATTTCTTCAAGGAATTGAATTAAGAAATGAAACATGGCTTTTCCAGTATAATCCTGAAGACAAAGAATAATCAAAGCCATGACTACCAAGAGGTGGAAGTGGTCTGGTCAAAGCAAAAGCAGACGGGCCAAGAACAAAGGTCATGGCAACAGTTTTTTGGGATGCTCAAGGCATTTTGTTTGTTGACTTTCTGGAGGGCCAAAGAACTATAACATCTTATTTTGAGAGTGTTCTGAGAAAGTTAGCCAAAGCTTTAGCAGAAAAACGTCCAGGAAAGCTTTACCAGATAGTCCTTCACCAGCACAACAAAGCTGTTGCTCATTCCTCTCATCAAACAAGGGCCATTTTGTGAGCATGTTGATGGGAAATCATTAGGCATCTACCTTACAGTCCCGATTTGGCCCCTTCTGACTTTTTTGTTTTCTAGTCTTAAAAAATCTTCAAAGGGCACCCATTTTTCTTCCATTAATAATGTAGAAAAGACTGCATTGACATGGCTAAATTCCCAGAATCCTCAGCCCTATAGTCGTGGGCCAAATAGCTGGTGTCATTGCTTACAAAAGCATCTTGAACTTGATGGAGCTTATGATGAGAAATAAAGCTTATATTTTTAATTTTTTTCTTTTAATTCAATTTTTCCACAACATTTTTGAGGTCCAATTGTATATTAGGCACTCAATAACTACTTGTTAAATGAGTCTTATCTCAATTTTACAAATAAGAAAACTGAAGCTCAGAGGGATTTGTGACTTGCTCAGTATCTCAGAGATTGTGGGTAGTAAATCTGGGCTTAAAAGTATCTGATTCCTCAGTCATTGTGTAGTAAAAAGAGGCATACAGTCAGACAGCTTGTTAATTTGGCTTTATGTATACAAGATGGTTTTGCATGCTAAGAAATTTGGTGCAGTGGCTTAGTACCCAGTTTTAAAATAATATCTGGTCCTGAGGGGTTGAACTATATTTTTATTTTTTAAATTTTTTAAAAAAGATTACTGGTAAGGGGATCTCAGCCCTTGGCTTGGTGTTGTCAGCACCACACTCAGCCAGTGAGCGAAACGGCCATCCCTATATAGGGATCCGAACCATGGCCTTGGTGTTATCAGCACCGCACTCTACCGAGTGAGCCACGGGCCAGCCCTGAACTATATTTTTATATTCTTGATTATTCATTCATGCAGAGGTAGTCAAGACCAAGATCATGAGTATTTTTGTCATAAATCATACATTTTGACTAGAAGCTTTTTCTCATCACCACTCCAAACAAATACAAGTAGCTACCCAGAAGACTGAGTACTGCTCTTAGCAAACTACTGACATTGCCAGAACTGTCAATGCCATTGGGTAAACACAATCTGAATCATCCAAGGGCTAAGTCTGTCCACTTGAAGATGGAGCATGCCCTTGTGGCTCTTCTACAAGTACTAACTTGATGGCATAAAGCTGTTAGGATAAGGTCACTGTTGATTTTTTTTTTTTACTAAGGCCGAGACTTTCTCTAAATCGAGACCAAAGCATTGCAAATAAAGTCATGCTAACCCAGGGAAACACTGACCCAAAATAGCAGTGTCTTCTTTCTCCTATCTAGTAAAAATCTCTGGCAATAAGGTTCCTCAGATAAAGGCATTGCTGCTATTGTCTGGGGTAGAGCAATTGCCCCACTGCCTAACAAAGAGTGGTTTACCATCCCAGCAACTGGGGAACCAACAAAACCAAGACATTTAACAACTAATCATGGATCTCTAGGGGAGAGACAAAGCTGCTTAGCAACTCTGCAAACAGAATTGCTTCTTACCACGTGAAAAGAATTTGATTAATGGACTCAGTTTGGTGGTAACCAGTGACATCCAAGCACAGAATACATTTGAAGGAATGTGAGTCTGGCAAGTGGTTTCAGGCTGAGCCTTGGAGGAGGACACTCAAAGCATAGCAACTGGTGTCTTACGCCTTTAAGTGTGGATTCCCAGTGACGTTTAGTTCAGCCGTGGTCAGACTCAATGAGTGGGCAGTAAACTGGAATGTAAAGCTGTAGTCTACAGTTTTGGATATCTAGACCATTCAAACCAGAATGTGGATGTTGTAGTCAGTGTATCTCATTCTTAGTGGTAAGGTCTTTGTGAAAAATTAATAATCATAGTCCGATGAATACAAAAATCCACATAAAAGAAACTGAGTCTTCCTAAATACTTGTTTCTATTGAATTGTGTTGGACTATTGAGTTATCCTTTTCTGTTGCAGAGTTATACGTGTGATAGATCAGCTAGATTTTGCCCAGTCTTTTCTGACTGTAGTAAGGATTTATCTCTGGTTTTGTATCTGGTTTAGTAAAAAGAATTTCTCAAGAAATACTTAGCATTCACAGACTTTGCTTCTGAGATCATTCCATTTTGTCTGCTTGTTCCAAGCTCTGCTTCTGGTCATTATTATAATTTTCGGGGTACAATCTGGACTATTGAACCACTGTCCAATTTGTTGCATTGATTGGCTCTTAGTGTCTAATCTCTGCCTCTGTCTCTTTGTTACTCTTTTCTCCATCAACAACTCCAAAGCACTTCACAGCAATCTTCTTTTGATTTCCCATAATTGGGCTTTTCCCAATGGGCCCGGTTTGGGGATGGTTTGGGCTTGGAGATGGGTGTCAGAAACCTTTGCCAGCATTTTCTTCCTATTAACAGCACTGCAAGCATACTGATAAATAGAGGGAACTAACATTTCTCAAACATCTACCATGTGTCAGACTGTGCTGGAGAATCCAGGGGAATCAGCTGAAACAACGAATTGGATGCAAATTAACATTTGTAATTGGAGATGTTCTTCATATGTTTTGGTAATTTTGTGCATCATGGTGATAGTGTTGCCAATTTTTATGTGACCTTAAATATTTGTGTCTATTTCTCAGAGATTTTCAGAGTTTTTGAACTATTTTTATGAAGCCTGGGATGCTTACAAGAATGTACAGAGTTTCTGTTCATTTCTCACATATTTGGAGTTTGTTTATTTACTTTAGCCAATTAGTCCTGCTTAGCTTGCTTGACAGCCTTTCATGCATTTAAGTTTTGTCTCCAGCTCTGAGTTTTTCAGAAGCAAACATAAAAAATGGGCTTTTACAACTGATAGTTCATTTATTCATAACTTTGATGTGTAATAGAGCAATTTTACAATTTAAAAGTCACAATTTTGTAGTGCTATTCCTCCATTTTATCTATTTTGATTTTTAAAATTCAAGGTTCATTTTTATATAATAATGTCAATTTATTTAGATAGATTTTTCACCATTTGATTGTAAATTTCTTTTATATATAATAGCTTTAATAAAAGTTTTATAGAAAAAGCAGGTTTGAAGGAATAACAAATTTTTGGATTGATGTACTTGAAAACATTAGTTTTTTAATGTTATTTTGACACTGGAATGTGAAAGAAAATGTCAAGAAATATTCGTCTATAAAATGTCTCGTAGATTAAGTATTTCAATACATATGGCCTTGTTGAGCTTTTTATCTCAAGTATGCTAATGCTGACTTTAAGTGGTATCACTATTTTTATTTGAGCAATCCTTTGTTTAGGCAAAGTTGCCATTATCAAATTATCACTGCAAGTTTAAACATGAAAAAAACCTGATTACCTTTATACTACCTGTTTTACACACTTTATTTCACAACTACCAAGTGTAGTAGGAATTATTGTGCCCATTTTACCCGTCAGAAAACTAAGGCACAGAGAAACTAAGTAACCTTTCAAAGGTCTCTGACTCAAATCAAGACTTAAAGCAAGAGGGAGACTGAGCTCATCTGAGCTCAAACACTGTTCTTCAGATCTCTGAAAAATCACAACCTTTTTCACTTCAACAGGTTTTCACAACAACAATCTTCAATGATTTCATTTTGTTTGAGTGCATGTAGTTGCTAACTAGATAATTAGAGGCTATTTCAGGGGGCCTAGATGTAGCAGAAGCTCCCAGGGTCTCACTCCTGTCCCCTTTGCACTTACTGTGTCTAGGCACAACTGATTTCTAATTGCTAACATCTGTAAATCTTCATAGGCCACAAGTGCTGGGAATTAACACCCTCCCTCAACCAATGACTGACAGGAGCTGGGGGATAAATATCCCAGTTCCCTCAGCCCTGGGTGGGGTAACTCTGAGATGTTTGTCTCCCAGAGTTCCCCAGTGGCATTAAAGTTCAGTTGCCCACAGTGATAATATGCACAGTAACATTTTTTGGTGACTTTCTTCTCTTTCCTGCCTCACTTTTCCAGTTCTCTAGAGGTATTTTCTGGGATCACCTCCAAATTCACTACTTTTACTTGAATCCTTATCTCAGAGTCTGCTTCTGGGGTAACCCAAACTAAGATACCATCTTACCTATTGGTTACGAATATTTGGAAGTAAGTCTTTCAGCCTGCAGCCTAGAACCCCTAGTTCTGGTGTTGCAAAGATAGCCTCCCGTTTACCTAACCAGCAGGCTGTCAATTGCTTTTGCCACCTTTTCTCTAGTTCACTTGGCTTCACCCTGGATTTCCATATTCCCTGCTTTGACTATTTTTTTTTAATGGCTATGGATCTGGGGCTGACTCCTGTTAGCCACTTTACCTGCCTAGTCTCTTGACATTGCGTGTCACTTTCTTGTATTAGTTATCAATGGTTGCATAACAAATCACCAGCAAAACTTATTACAGCAAACATTTATTATCTCACAATTTCTGTGGGTCAGAAATCTGCCTGTCCCTTAGCTGTGTTCCTCTGCCTCAAGGTCTCTCATGAGCTGGCCATCAATCCATCAGCCAGGACTGCAGTCTCATTTGAAGGTTTGACTGAGGAGAATCTGTTTCCAAACTCACTCGTGTGGTTATTGAAGAGCCTCAGTCCCTTTCCAAATGGGCTTCTTCACAGATCTGCCTCATGACATAGTGTATTAGTCTGCTCAGGCTGCCATAACAAAATACTGCAGACTGGGTAGCTGCAACAACAGACATTTATTTTCTCATAGTTCTGGAGGCTTGAAGTTCATAATCAAGGTGCTGGAAAATTTGGTGAGAGTCCTCTTCTTGGTTTTAGATGGCTGCCTTCTTGCTGTGTCCTCAAAGGGCCTTTTCTTTGTGTGGGTGGGGAGGGGGAGAGAGGGTCTGGTGTCTCTTCCTCTTATTGTAAGGATAACAGCCCTATTGGACTAGGACCCCATCCTTATGACCTCATTTAATCTTAACTATCTCCCTAGAGGGCTTATCTCCAAATACCACCACCTTGGAAATTAGGGCTTTGCAATATGAATTTAGGGGCAGACTCATGGCAAGATCCAAGAGAGAATGAGTGAGTGGGCAAGCAGGACACCGTCCAAGATAGGAGCCATGGCCTTTTCATAACCTAATCTTGGAAGTGGCATCTCATGACTTCTGCCGTATTCTGTTTGTTTAAGAGTGAGGCAATAAATTTAGCCCATAGTGAAAGTGAGAGGATAAACAAGAATGTGACTATCAGAAGGTGAGGCTCTTTGGGGGCCATCTTAGAAGCTGCCCACCGTGCACTTCGTGTAAGAGCTGATCTTGTTCTCCTTTCCTGTCCCATGGACTTTCCCCAGGTGAGCTAGTCAGCTCCTGACTACCTCACCAAAGGTGGGTAATCCTGCTGAGGATGGAGAGCCTGTAGGACAGTATTTAAGGACCAAGAGCTATGGGGTCAGGGAGACCTGGGCTTGGCTATTTGCTTTGCTGCTCACTACCTGTGTAAACTTGGACAAGGTTTTCTTTAGCTTCTCTAAGACTGAGATTTTTTTTTTTTTCCTTTTTGTCTTTTTCCGTGTCCGGCAACGGATCGCAACCCTCAGTGTCACGCCTGTACCGGACCGGGACCGGCAACGGGATCGCAACCCTTGGTGTTGCTCCCGCACCTCGCTCAGCCAGTGAGCGGGAACCGGTCTGTATGTGGGATCTGAACCCTCGGGCGGGAGCGCCACCACGCTCCCAAGCAGCGCACTGTAGCAGTGCGCCACCGGGCCGGCCCAGGAAATATAAATGTTAACTTCATTTTTAGCAATTTTAAATTGAGCACGTTCTCCCTTGGAAGGATGTAGGAAAGAATCCTTCCTTGTCCCTTCCAGCTACCGGTGGCTCCTGGTGTTCCTTGATTTATGGCTGCGTCACGCCTGTACCGGACCGGGACCGGCAACGGGATCGCAACCCTTGGTGTTGCTCCCGCACCTCGCTCAGCCAGTGAGCGGGAACCGGTCTGTATGTGGGATCTGAACCCTCGGGCGGGAGCGCCACCACGCTCCCAAGCAGCGCACTGTAGCAGTGCGCCACCGGGCCGGCCCCCTAAGACTGAGATTTTTAAATAGGCAAGTAAAAAATAATTATAGCACTCTCAGTTTGTGCTGCACCAGAAGATGACCCAGAGAAGGATTTGAGTGCAAATAGTTTGGGAGGTGATTCTAGGAACTGCTGGAAGGGGTGTGGCAGAAAGACAGGAAAGGGAAGGATACCAGTAAAGATTGGGTCATCAAGCTAGTGACCACCATGGGCAGCTAGAGCTCAGTCCCACCAGGAAACCCTGGGAGTCAATGTCAAACATGCATCTCCAAGTTATTTCAGTGGAGGGACAAGGGATCTGAGGTTTTTATTCACCAACTCCCCTTTAATCATTTGTTGATGGCTGCATCTGGGGGCATTAACCCTTCAGCACTTCTGACTTTTCTTTTGCATGAGCTGATTGTGCATCAGGTGCCAGGAAAACGTCCTTGGGGAGGACAAAGGGTGGGGTGGAGGAGGAGAGTTACGGATGTTCACAGTAAGTAGCTTTCAGAGTGTAGAAGTGAGTATCTAATGCAGCACTGTCTGATAGAAATGTAAGACAAGCCACAAACTTAGTGCAGAAATGTAATTTTAGGCTTTTTAATAGCCACATTAAAAAAAGTAAAAAGTAGCAGATGACATTAAATTTTATAATATATCACATTTAATCCAATATATCAAAAATACTATCATTATAACAAATAATCAGTATAAAAATTACTGAGATATTTTCCATTCTTTTTTGTACTTAGTTTTTGAAATCTAATGTGTATTTTACACTCCTTGATATCTCAGTTGGGACTAGCCATATATCACGTGCTTATAGCCACATGGTCTAACGATTACCAATGAGACCGTGTGGCTCTAGCGGATATGTGGGTTACCTGCATCATTTGCTACAAGTACTCGCTTCAGTAGGCTTTTGTGAAAATAAAATAAGGTCACGCACATATAGCATCCCAAAGTTTATGTTTCCTAGATCCAGCATTAGTGGGGATCCTACTAGTTACTAATAGATTTTGGTTCCTGGAGGGAGACGTTCTTGGGACATGGATGAAATACGTCAGGCAAGACCAGCATCCTGAAGCGCTGCAGTGGGTAGATTTTAGAGACTGTGTTAGAAGTTTGACTATCTAAAATATATAGGTTCCTTGGCTGGGTTTGTATCAACTGTACTTGTATCAGGCTCAAGAATAAAGCAAATGTCGGTAAGTTTATGTAAAGGGGAGAATGAGCCAGTTGTATTTATGTGCATACGATGCGGAGAGAGAGGAAGCTGTATGCTCGCTGAGGGTGTCATAAACTGAGAACTTCAGTGAGAGAGGTTCACGCAGATAAATTCAGAGAATCCTGTCAGCAAAGCTACTTTTTAAACGGCACTTTTAGACTCTCGCAAAACAGAAGTGAAACCACTGGAACGGCTCCAGTCTAGGCTTGTGAAAGCCCCAGTGAGTGAACCCAGTGAACAGCTGCACATTCCTACCTTGAGCCACACCTTCTCCCCCACACTCTCCCTTGAATCCTGCATACTAATACTCGCAAAAACATTCAAACTTGGTTTACAGCATCAAGGCCTAACACACTCGCCACAGCCACAGTCTCTTCCCTCCTCTCGTTTGGCCATTTCCTGATCCTGGACTCTTCTTCCCAGCTTTGCATGTCGGAGCAGAGCTTGTCTTCAGCCACGTCATTCATAAAGGATATTGAATAAATTGGGTCCTTGTGTCACAGTGTTACAGACCTCAGCTCACATCTGGATCCATTCTTTAGCTTTCTGTAGGAGTGGAGTTCAACCAGCTGGGAATCCCTAGAGGGGAGTCATTTGGTCATTTAGGAAATATTTTGGGCTTCTATTCTATGCCAAGAATTGTGCTAAATGCCAGGGATATAGCAGGGCACAAGTTCCAGTCCCTTCTCTTAAGGGAAGTCTGGAACAGAGGCAAGCAGGGAGACAGGAGTGCGGGGCCTCATGAGATCACATAGGAGGTGTGGGCATGGTCATGAAAGGCCTTGAGGAGGAGGGTACTTAAATTGAGGTCTGAGGGGGAACAGGAATTAGCAAAGGGAAGGGTGAGGAGATAGATAGGAAAGGAATCAGGAAAATAGCGTGTAGAAAGTCCTGGAGGTAGAATTTCATATTGATTTGCTAATAAGCTATTAGAAGAGAATTAAAGATAGCACATGTCCATCAGGCCATAAATTCATGGTCCACAGCTGGCCATCAAGCCGGAAAAGCTGGAAAGAAGTGCAGTGCTGGTGGAGGCAACGTGCCGACCAGGTGATTTCTGTTGGGCTGGCAGAAAATATTTGAAATTTGAATTTGAATGTCTTTAGGAAATGTGAACTTTCTGTAGTTTGCCCCAAATTCTGCCACTTGCCTCACAAACCAGTGGTTCACATAGTTATGTTACCCATCCACCTCCTGTGAGATCCTCATCCCTGGTCTGTGTAATTCCCTTGATTTTTAATGTAAGAAATGGACTGCTAGATAAATAGGTCATTCACTCATTCAATGAATATTTATTTTGGCATGATGAAGGGTGCCAGTTATAAGCTGGTAATTTCAGCTTTTTTTTTTTTTAAAGATGACCGGTAAGGGGATCTTAACCCTTGACTTGGTGTTGTCAGCACCATGCTCACCCAGTGAGCTAACCAGCCATCCCTATATAGGGATCCGAATCCATGGCCTTGGTGTTATCTGCACCACACTCTCCGAGTGAGCCACGGGCTGGCCCCGTAATTTCAGCTTTAATGGAGCTTATGGTCTAAAGGGGAAGACAGGTAGGTAATGCAAATGGGTGCATAATACATAAATATGACAAGTGCTTTAAGATGGTAATAAGGGCCTACTTTAAAATGAGTGGTCAAGGAGGGTCTTTCTGAGGATGAACATTTAAGCAGAGACTGGAAGGATAAACAGAATCTTTGCAAGAGTGTGAAATGTGCTCTAGGAAGCAAAAGTGAAGGCAAGAATGAAGTTGGGCAGGTTGTGACTCGTACAAGGCTGCTTTTGTTCTCCAGGCAATGAGCCCTGGCACAAGACCGTCTGTCCAAAGGAAGGGGTGCACAAATTGCAGGATTGCTAGCAGAAGACCTGGAGAAGGCCCTGGCTGGGAAAGACCAAAGACAGTAGATCCTTATACCCTGGAGAACTGATGTCCTTTTAAAGTAGAATGAATACTGGGGGGTGGAGTTGGGGGGCTAGATCAAGTTGTAGATGTCAGTGGAAGTCCAGTAATGCTAGAGGAAGGTGCTCTGTGGAGGCCAGGGTGACAGAGATGCACCATGGGGCCATCTCTACTAGGAATTCACAATAAGGCAAGTTTGGCTTCTAGGCAGATCATTGCTCGGGGAAGCAAAGATTTAGTAATACAGAGCAATCAAGGGAAGGAGGCAGGTAGAACAACGCCAGCTTCAGGCCGATGGGCCCCGGCAAACACCAGTCTCTGCAGCTCAGGTAAGAAGAAAGAAACAGAGGAAAAAAGGGTGAGAACTAAGTAACAATGCAGAAACCCAGTCACCAGAACTGGGTCCTCAAATCAGAGGAGAATCAGGACAAGGCTCTCTGGATATTGTGTTATTTATTTGGTGGGCTTTAAATTCCTTATATAGTACCTAAGTTTGAGGCATGCCTAGGGCAAAGCTTGGTTTGTAGAAAGGAATTAAGCCGCATCAGATTTGAAGATTCAATGGATGATGGATGGGTAGCGATCCAGGCCTGTCGTAACATGATATTCTCATCTGGTGACTTCAGCAAAGCACGCTATGAATTTAATTGGACGTGACTTAGTCAGGGTGCACCAGTGGTAACTCTTAGTCATTTCTTCATTCTTCTCCTAGTTGCATCAGACATTTCTTAGACACCCCCTCGCATCCTGACACTCCTGTGCCTGGGGTCCTCGGCCGTTTCTTCTCCCCAGCTGCACCACCCACTCGTGCCTGTCTCCTGCCACTGCTGTGCATTTCTTGCTTGCTTTCCTGGGCTTTCCCCATGGCCCCTAATGTGTGAGATGCTGTGGGATCTGAACATGCGTCGTGTACCAGCAACCTGAAAGTGTGGGGGAGTTAATGTTCTGTGCAGTGAACTGTGGTCAGTGTGAGAGTGAAGCTAGCTGATGAGTCCCTCTTCTTTCCCTACCACTGAGATGTAGTGCTTGTGAGTGTATGCGATGGCACAGACAGTCTTACTTGTTTCCAAGCAGTGGCCACCTCAGTCACGCGCCCCTTAGCTCTCCCTGCTTCTCTGCCACAGGCCCCCTTGGCCCCATTGCTACTCCCTGGGGATCACATCTTTGATATAGTAGTAGCATGTAAGCCTTTGCCTCAGACTTTGCCAGGATGCAATGATTGGCTTTAGAATTGTGCTGGGGTCAGTGGCTTACAGGTGAGTAGCCGGACAGCCCAATATAAACCAAGAGCCATATGTGGTGGCTACAGACCACTTGAAATGTGGCCAGTCCTAATTAACATGTGGTGTAAGTGGAAAATACACATCAGATGATCAGATTTTAAAGATGTTGTACAACAAAAGATGTAAAATATCTCGTTAACAGATTTTTATATTGATTCCATGAAGAAATAATACTGTTTGGATATATTGAGTTAAATAAAATGTATGACTACAATTAATTTTACTTGGTCCTTTTAACAGTTTACAGAGTGGCTACAGTATTTCCAAAGGCCAGCACTTGTCTAGAGTTTGTGGAATCCACTTCTTACCCCATTAAAAAATTGAGAGCAACATCTGACAGTCTCCCATCTTCTTTTGCTCATTAAGCACTTCTTTTGTTTTCTATGATTTCTTAAGATGATCAATCAGTGATGCTATGAATAAGTGACACTTGCAAACCAGGGGAGTGCTTTTATTAAGGTCAGGGGAAGCAGTGGCATGTGCACACTGACTACGTGAATGTGTTAAAATGACTGTGCATATTGTTAATGCCTAAGTTTGCAGGATGTTATGTTTGTAACTTGAACTATAAGTGAACTAGGGCCTCTATTTGGTGGCTTACTAAGCATTTTAGGATAAATGAAATAGGTGTTGAAAAGGCTAACAGTTTTATAAACGCTAATCTTCTGGTATATTTTATTATATGTATTTTCCATGCCATAATTGAATATCATGAGTGCAGTGCCTAAGGATTAACTTTTGTGCTTTTTTTGTTCACTGCTATTATCAATTACATGTTGTGATTTGGTGGGCTAAATTAAATTTGTTGCAGGATTTGGCCCTGCTCCTTTCTCTGGAATTTCCTTGCGGCTTCCTTGCCCAGGGTATTTCATCATCGGCTTGTCTTGTTAAGCTCTCATGCACATGACATTGGCTATGCACTATATACAGTACCGGTCAAATAGCTGTGGATTCTATTCTGTTCTATAAAAAGATAAGGTTCTGGCTTGGAGTCACATTCCTTCTCTTGGAATTTTGGTCTGGCTGGATAGAAATATTGTTAAAGAATAGATTGGTGAGAAGTTGCTCGAGGGGCAAGAGTTGAGTGAGTTCATGTTTAAAAGGAATGTGACTTGAGAGGGAGGGAGTAGCAGGGTGGGTGAGAAGTCAGCTTCAAGCTGAGTGGCAAATGGAGGGAATAGATTTCAAAGGTTCAAAAGGATTCGGTAATGGGCCACAATAATCAACCTCATTGTATACTGACAAAATAAAATTAGGGTGAAAAAAAATAAATAAAAAGGAGCAGTGGTTTTAAAAAACTATTGTTTTTTATTTTATGCTTTACTTGTACATATTTGTGGGGTACAGTGTGTTGTTTCAATACATGCATATACTGCACAATGATTCATTTAGGGTAGACAGCATAGTTTTGTACCCATTAGTTCACTTCTTCTGCTCCCCCTGCCCCCTTTCCTCTCCCAGCCTCTGGTAACCATTATCCCACTCCCTACTTCTATGAGAACCACTATTTTTTTTCTTTTTAGATTCCATATATGAATGAGATCATGTGGTATTTGTCTTTCTGTGCCTTCACTTAACATGATGGTCTCCAGTTATATCCATGTTGCTGCAAATAACAGGATTTTATTTTTTAAATAGCTGAATAGGATTCCATTGTGTATATATACCACAGTTTTAAAATTCATTCATCCATTGATGGACATTTAGGTTGACTCTATCTCTTGGCTACTGTGAATAGTGTTGTAGTGAACATGGGTGTGTAGGTGTCTCTTTGACACACTGATTTCACTTCCTTTGGGTATATACCCAGTAGTGTGATATCTGGACCATAAGGTAGTTCTATTTTTAGTTCTCTGAAGAACCTGCATACTGTATTCCACAATGGCTATACCAATTTCCATCCCCACCAACAAGGTAGGAGAGTTCCCTTTTCACTACATCATGACCAGCATTTGCTATTTTCTGTCTTTTTGATATTAGCCATTCTAACTGGAGTGAGATGATATCTCCTTAGGCTTTTAATTTTCATTTCCCTGATGATTAGTGATGTTGAGCATTTTTTCATGTGCCTGTTGGCCATTTGTATGTATTCTTTTGAGAAATGTCTGTTCAGGGTCTTTGTCCATTTTTTTTATTGGGGTGTATTTTTGTTGTTGTTGCTGTTTAGTTGTTTGAATTCCTTATATGTTCTGGACATTAGCCCCTTCTCTGATGAGTAGTTTGCAAAGAACTTCTCCCATTCTGTAGGTTGTCTCTTCACTCTGTTGATTGTCTTTTGCTGTGCAGAAGCTTTTTAGTTTGATGTAGCCCCATTTGTATATTTTTGCTTTAGTTGCCTGTGCCTTTGTAGTCTTGTTCAAAAACATGCTACCCACTCCCATTTCATGTAGCCTTTCCCTTATGTTTTCTTTTAGAAGTTTTATAGTTTCCGGTCTTAAATTTAGGACTTTAATCCATTTTGAGTTGACTTTTGTGTATGGTGAGAAATAGGGGTCTAGTTTCAATCTTCTGCTTGTGTATATCGAGTTTTGCCAGTACCATTTATTGAAGAGGATGTCCTTTCCCCAGTGTATGCTGTTGGCTCCTTTGTTGAAATTCAGTTGTTTGTAAATGCTTGAGTTTGTTTCTGGACTCTTTATTTTGTTCCATTGGTCTATTTGCCTATTTTTGTGCCAGTTGTATGCTGTTTTGGTTATTATGGCTTTGTAGTATATTTTGAAGTCAAGTAGTGTGATGCCTTCAACTTTGTTCTTTTTGTTTAAGATTCCTTTGGCTATCTGGGGTTTTTTTGTGGTTCCATACAAATGGTAAGATCATTTTTTCTATTTCTTGTGGAATGTCATCGGTATTTTGATAGTGATTGTATTGAATCTATAGATCGTTTTGTGTAGTATGGACATTTTGATAAGATTATTTCTTCCAACCCACGAACATGGGATATCTTTCCATTTATTTGTGTCTTCTTTAATTTCTTTCACCAATGTTTTATAGTTTTCATTGTAGATGTCTTTCACTTCCTAGGTTAAATTTACCTCTAGGTATTTCATTTTTCTGATATGTTATTGTGAATGGGATTACTTTCTTGATATCTTCTTCAGGTGTTTCGTTATTGGCATGTACAAATGCTATTGATTGTGCAGCGGTGGGAGTGCAGCAGCGCTCCCGCCGCGGGTTCGGATCCTATATAGGGATGGCCAGTGCACTCACTGGCTGAGCGCAGTGCAGCTGGTCTCAGAGCAGCTGGTCTCAGAAAGGACAAAAAAAAAAAAAAAAAAGGGCCGGCCCATGGCTCACTCGGGAGAGTGTGGTGCTGATAACACCAAGGCCACGGGTTCAGATCCCTATATAGGGATGGCTGGTTCGCTCACGGGCTGAGTGTGGTGCTGATGACACCAAGCCAAGGGTTAAGATCCCCTTACCGGTCATCTTTTAAAAAAAATGCTATTGATTTTTGTGTGTTGATATTGAATCCTGCCACTTTACTGAATTGATTTGTTCTAGTAAATTAATTCTAGTAAATTTTGGTAGAGTCTTTAAGTTTTTCTATGTATATGCTCATGTAATCTGTAAATGGGCATAATTTGACTTCCTCTTTTCTTTTTTTTTTTTTGTCTTTTTTTTTTTCTTTTTCGTGTCCGGCAACAGATCGCAACCCTCGGTGTCGTGCCCGCACCTCGCTCAGCCAGTGAGCGGGAACCGGTCTGTATGTGGGACCCGAACCCTCGGCGGGGGGGCTGCCGCGCTCCCAAGCGGCGCACTGTAGCAGTGCGCCATCGGGCCGGCCCCGACTTCCTCTTTTCTAATCTGGATGCTCTTTATTGCTTACTTTTGCCTTATTGTACTGGCTAGAAATTCTAGTACTATGTTGAATAAGAGTGGGGCAAGGGGGAATCGCTCTTGCTCCAGATTTTAGGGTAACAGCCTTTGACTTTTGTCCATTCAGTATATTAGCTGTGGGTTTGCCATATATGGCCTTTATTGTGTTGAGGTGCATTCCTTGTATACCTAATATGTTGAGTGTTTTTTATCATTTTATCAAATGCTTTTTCTACATCTATTGAAATAATCTTATATTTTTTCCTTCATTCTGTTGATGTGATGTATCCCATTTATTAATTTGCATATGGTGAACCATCCTTGCATCCCTGGGATGAATCCCATTTGATCGTGGTGTATGATTTTTTAAAGAATTTGGTAGAATTTAGTGAAGCCATCTGGTCCTGAGATTTTCTTTGTTGGGAGACTTTTTATTACTGTTTCAATCTCATTACTCAATAGTCCGTGCTGTAGATTGAATTGTGTCCCCAAAGTTTTATGTATTAGAAACTTAATACCCACTGTGACAGAGTTGAGGGTGGGAAATCCTATTATGGTAATTAATAGGTAGGACCTTGAAGATGTGATTAGATTGTGAGGACCATGCCCTAGTGAATGGATTAATCCATTGGTGGCTTAATAGAGGTAATGGGTATGGTTCTGATAGCTTTGCAAGGAGAATGAGTGAGGAAGCTAGACTCTTTCTTGCTAAGCCAGTCACCATGTGATATCCTTCATCGCTGTAGAGTAACCACCAAGAACAAGGCCCTCACCAGATGTGTTCCCTGGACTTTGGACTTCAAAGCCTCCAAAACTATAAGCAATAGATGTTGTTACTTTACAAATTGCCCAGTTTCAGGTATTTCTGTTATAAGCAACAGAAATGGACGAATACAGTCTGTTTAGGATTTCTAATTCTTCATGACTCAACCTTGGTAGGTTGTATGTGTCCAGGAATATATCCATTTCTTTTAGGTGTTCCAATTTGTTAGCATATAGTTGTTCGGAGCAATGGTTTTAAAACGACAAATCAAAATTACTTGCTTTAGCTCCATGATACTTAAATATAAGAGTTTTGGTTTTCATTGTAAGTCCACATATAACAGAGTACGATACTTACATTTTTTGTAATTAGTTTATCGTTAAAGAAGATCAAGAAAGCATACTATCCAGAATCTTGAAATAATGAAGCAGGATGATTTATTCCCAAGCATGAGTCTAAAGATGACCTACAAATATTCTTTTAATAGATACAATATTTGAATTGATCCCAACAGCCAGATTCAGAGGTGAGTTTCACATGCCATGGGGTTATTAATTTCTCTTCTTTGCTAGTCCTTACATTATCTTTTCTTTGTTTTTTTTTTTTTGTCTTTTTCCGTGTCCGGCAACGGATCGCAACCCTCAGTGTCGCCCCCGTACCGGACCGGGACCGGCAACGGGCATTATCTTTTCTTTGAAATTTTGCTTCTTTTCTTCTCAAATAAGAGACACTAAATGTAGAGAAACAATTGTATCAAAAGATTCATGTTCAGATTTTCCTATCATTTGCGGCAACATGGATGAGCCTGGAACACATGTTCAGTGAAATAAGTCAGGCACAGAAAGATACATACTGCCTGTTCAGTCATATGTGGGAGCTAAAAAATAAGTTAAACTTTTAGAAGTAGAGCATAGAATTGTGGTTACTAGAGGCTGGGAAGGAAAGATGGGAGGGAGGTTCTAGTGGTATATAGTAGTGCTAGGCATCTATAATTAACAATAATTGATTGTATGTTCTCAAATGGCTGGAATAGGGAAGCTCCAATGTTCTCATCACAAAGAAATGATAAAGTTTTGTGATGAGGAATACGCTAATTGTCCTGATTTGATCATCGCACATTGTATACTTGTATTGAAACGTAACTCTGTACCCCATAAATATATACAATCAGTATGTGTCCATTAAAAAATAAATCCCTTTAAAAGAAGATTCATTTAGATAAGAGAGAAATTAATTAAAAGTTAATTAAAGATGTGTTCTTATCTGAATTGCTATGTGAATATGCACTTTGTTCAAAAGCACAAATAAGCAGAGTGCTGGGACAATCACAGTAAATCATTTATTTCAGACTAAAGTCCATAAACTGCTTTGTAGCCTTCCAGTGAGGATAGAGTGACATGCAGTATAGTTGATGGAAAGTTAGACTTCTTGTCCCATTCATGTCTCAGAAGAATCTTTATGTAGGCACGAGAAGTTCATTGGCAAACTAACTTAAACTCATTCAATAATTAGTGGCAATTATGACAACATTCTAGTGGTTGTGTCAATTTCCCACTGGATCAAGGCCCACTACCACAGTCATGCCCAATCTGGTTTTATGTTAAACATCTTTTAAAAATCATGGTTAACAGCTTTCACTGCTCATAAAGTTAAGATTGCCTTAACATATTATGACCCAGAGGGGTAGGTTATCATAGGCAGAAAATGTAAAAGAAAATGAGTGTAGCTTAGATTTTTTTTTGTTATTGTTGGCCAACCAACATAATATATAACATTAACAGCAAACATCATCATGGCAGCCACTTTTGTAAATTATAAGAATTAGAGGGATGATATTTATGCTATGCTTGGAATACAGTACTCAGCGGATTTGGGACTGTGCAATCAACAGGAAGATTGCAGTTTGAGCGTGTGGCTGGAAGAGGTGTATTTTATACATGGTTATCCTGCAACCCCTAACATAGCCCTGACACTTAGTAAGTGCTATAAATATTTGTGGAAAGTACAAAGGGTGAAATGTTAGGAGTTGTCTTTGTGGCATTGCCAGCTCATCAGTGAAAGGACTAGATGTATAATCCGGTTGCAACCAGGGAGGGGAGCAGGTGAAAGCAGGTGAGGTAATGGGAGATGGGATTGCAGGGAGAAGTCACTGAGGTTTTCTGGTGTATTCTGCCGCTAACATTTGTTTGACCTTCAGGATTTCATGTGTGCTTTTCTGAGAGGGGAACATTCGAGGTTCTCCACAGGAGAGTTTGATCCAGATAAAGGCACACCAGAATCAAGCAGGGAAATGAAAACCTTGAGACTGCAAACAGAAGTAAGAAGAATTCAGTAAGTATAATGATACTGAAAACACTGCAAAAATGCTAAGTTTGTTTATGAAGGAAATATTTAATACTGATCCTTAGTAAAGGAATAAAAATTAAGGGAATATTACATTTGCAGTGTTCATAACAACATTTTTCCTTTTTTAAACATGAAATGACATTTGGGCTATCACATTTAATGTAAGATGTTATAGGCAGTAATGGGAGGGCCAAGGAGAGGGAACTAAGGGGACTTTCTTTGTGCCAAGATTTGTGATAAGGCTTTGCATGTGTCCTCTCCTCCTACACTCACAATGAATTACTAACACTTGAGAAGCTCACAATGCTTCATAGAGAAAGTGCAAGAAAACTCTTCGTTTTTTCCCTAGAATAATTCTATATGTAATACACAAATACATGCTTGTTATAAGTCTCAAACACCAAAGGAGATAGGATAAGACAGAAAAATTTACCATCAATTCTGTCACTTTTCATAATTCCCTTCACATGTGTGATTACTATGAACAGTTTGATATGTGGCCTTCCAATTCTTTTTATTTGCATATGAAGGTCATTATTAAGGAGCACTATTCATTTGAACATATATATAAAATGACTTAATTTTTTAAAAATGACTTTCCCCCAAACGTGACATTTTAAACTTCCCTTTTTTGTTGAGCGGTGAGTAGGTTAATGAAATCTCAGCCCTTTTCTATAGTTTCCTGTTACTTTCCATTAGTAAAGTGGTTTCATTTTGGTATTTAACATTCTGTTTGCTTTAAAACTTCACTCTTAAAGGCAACTGGGAGAGGGTGTGCTCCCCAACCTCGGTGCAGGCCAGTGCGTGGCAGTCACTGCTTGGATCTGAGTGGAAATGAGGGTAGGGAGCTCGCTTGCAGCTTTTTCTTCATTGGCTTTATCTGCTATTCTAGACTTTGTGAGCTCAGTGAGAATAGTGAAAGTACCAATATGCTCCTTGCAAGAATGGCTCTTTTCCATTCAGCATTGGTGGGCATTGCTAACCCTTTGTCATATTTAGATACCTCTTCCAGCCAAGGATGATATCCAGTCTCATTCTTTAATGGGACACATCTTTCTCCCCTGCCATACCCAACTATGGTAGATCTAAGAAGAGTTCTTCCTGTCTCAACTGCTTGCCAAAGCTACCTACTTCTAGGGCTGGCAGACACATGTGGGATCCCATCTTCCATGTTTGTTAGAAATCAAGAAATTGAGGGGATAGAGGCAATTCTGACTTTCTTTCCACCTGGTACTCCCCTACTCCCACTTGACATTGCTCTCCAGTTCTCTTCTACGTAGGTAGCATGGAGCAGATCATCGAATCTGCTGCCATGCAGACATCAGATAGAGAATAAAATGCCAATCTTGGAGCTGGCCGGTTAGCTCGGCTGGTTAGAGCATGGTGTTATAACACAAAGGTCAAGGGTTCAGATCCCCATACTGGCCAGCTGCCCAAAATGATAATAATAATAAAATAAGAACTTAAAAAAAATGCTGATTTTTTTTTCTTGAAGTCACCCCCAATATTTACAAGTGGTTCTCTTGGAGCCTCAGTGGAGATTGTCTACCTTCTCTTGGGGAGGGGAAGCAATCCTCTCCCCCTCGAGCATAGGGAGCAGTGGGAACAGGCTCTTCCCGTGAATTGTTATTCTAAGGCCGGTGACCCCTTCAGTTCTCTTTTTACAGAGACTGGAAGAGGGTCACGTGGTGGTGGGTGGTGGTAGGATTAGTTATGAATTTCAGTTTCTCACTGTAAGGTCTGTGGAGAGGAGGGTTGCCTCAATGTTAGCTGCTTCATGCAAATAAAACCCGGAGTGCTTCGTGCTTTCTATCTTCAGCCCTGACTTGCTGAAATTCTGCATCATGAGAAAAATCCAAGCTGACATTTTGTTTCATACCCTGAGACACTTGCTCCTGGTGCTGGTTGTTCTCTACTTGTCTCTCTGCCCAAGATCTGTTCTCAGTGTACCCTGGAAAGCTGACTTCTGTGGACCATGTCACCTTGACTACCTTGTCCTCTTGCATCTGGTTGGTTTTGACTAATGGGAGGCACTGGTAGGAGACCGGAGAGTGGTAGAGAAGGAAGTTGGGGTATTAATGACCATTGGCCTCTTTCCCAATTCAGGTTCTTCTTTGCTTCAGCTGCTGCCTGGTGGCCCCTCTTCCTTGGCTCCAATTATAACTATTCTTTCCTCTTGTTGCTTCAGTTTAAGGCTGGTAAAACTGCCACTGTTGCTAATCCCTGGGTGTATTACCATCTGTGTGGCTGTTCCCTTAACCCTGTTCACACCTCTGAAAAGAGTCTCTTGTTAAAATAATTTCAGTTAAATCCTTTGAGTCATCTGTTTCCTGCTGTGACCATGACAAACATACTCCCTTTTCCATTAGCAAAATATCCTGAGGTCTTCTGGGTCATTTTATATATATATATAAATAAATTTATATATATATATAAATTTATATATATATATATATAAAATGACCCAGAAGACCTCAGGATATTTTGCTAATGGAAAAGGGAGTATGTTTGTCATGGTCACAGCAGGAAACAGATGACTCAAAGGATTTAACTGAAATTATTTTAACAAGAGACTCTTTTCAGAGGTGTGAACAGGGTTAAGGGAACAGCCACACAGATGGTAATACACCCAGGGATTAGCAACAGTGGCAGTTTTACCAGCCTTAAACTGAAGCAACAAGAGGAAAGAATAGTTATAATTGGAGCCAAGGAAGAGGGGCCACCAGGCAGCAGCTGAAGCAAAGAAGAACCTGAATTGGGAAAGAGGCCAATGGTCATTAATACCCCAACTTCCTTCTCTACCACTCTCCGGTCTCCTACCAGTGCCTCCCATTAGTCAAAACAACAGATATATCCAAACTGAGGGGTGTTCTACAAAATAACTGGCTTGTACTCTTCAAAAGTGTCAAGGTCGTGAAAGACAAAGGAAGATCAAGGAACTATTCCAGATTTAAGGAGACTCAAGAGACATGACAGATAAATGCAATCTCTGGTCCTGGACCAGGAGAAAGAAAGTTTATAAATTTTGGTGTAGGGATGGTGGTTAGCTCACTTGGTTAGAGCATGGTGCTGATGACACCAAGGTCAAGGGTTCAGATCCCCATACTGGCCAGCTGTAGATGACAAATGTGTGTGTGTGTATATATATATGTGTGTGTGTGTACATATATATATGGAGAGAGAGAGAGAGAAAGAGAGAGAGAGAGGGAAGGATAAAGCAACTTCAATAAAATGCTACCTTTAGGAATTTGTGAAAAAAGTGTATGGGGATTTTTGTACTACTTTTGCAACTTTTTTCTAAGTCTGAAATTATTTCAAAATAAGAAGTTAATGTAATAACAGCAGTATTTCATAGCCTAGATGTACATAGCCACTGCCTTGCTGCTGTTCATTTATTCAGGTTTTCTCCCATTTTTTTGTTTCAAGCAGTCCCGCAGTGAACACCCTTATACACATACCTTTCCGTATGTGAGCCAGTGTTGCTGTTGAACAGAATTGAAGCAGGAGAACTGTTGCATCAAAGGTCATCCACATTTCACGTTTTGTTAGCTTTTGCCAAGTAGCCAAAGACTGCTTAATAAACACCTACAATTTGTTTTATATTTTGCAAAATTATGAGAAAACTTATTAAAAAGTTAGGTCATAACCTGTACAATTGTACTCTTTCAAATTGATCAAATATAGGTTCCTAGAGTTTAGGCATTTAGACAACTCTAAGTTATCTGCATGTGTCAACTCCTTTCGCCCTTGATCTCTAACCTTTTCAATGCCCTGCCTACTCTGCATCTTTCCTTTTCCCTGGGGTTTGTGACCCATCTTCTTTGGGGACTGCCTCTCTGCATTCCATTTAGTCAGAAATGCTAACTAATTTTAGTCAGGAAGGTAAAAAAGTTCAAATACTATTTCCAGAAATTAATTATATGTGATTTTTGCATTAAGCATGACATTGCTTCCTTCCGTGAACATATATAACCAAGAATTGACAATTATAATTCTTTGGAAAATCATCAAGTGATCGAATATCAAGGTTGAATTGAAAAGATTATAAAATTATTTTACAGCTTACAGAACACATTTACATGGTTGGTATTTGGATATAATCACAAAGTGTTAAAGCTGGGAAGAAAGTGAGAGGCCATTTGGTCCTCTCTCCTCTTTTCTTTTGTAGATGTGTAAACTGTAATTTTCAGAATCTGATATATTGACTGAAATCATACAGCCAATAGCTAGCAAAACACAGGCTAAGCACTGGTTTTCTGACTTTTTAAAGTGGTCACTCCTGCTTCACGTCTCTAGTATCGTAAAGGTCTGTAGACTGTGCCATGGAACAAAGTCATGCTATTAGTTAAACTATAAGTTTGGAGGTGGTGATTTGGGGTAGGATGGTTGGAATAAAAACTTATTTCTAGTGCATAATGAAGAAAAATTTAGGTAATGTGATCATGTAAATGATTTGTAGCAAGCTGCAAACCAGGAAGTGTAACTGGTAAATTGGGTACTTCTCTTTTGACTGCTGGGAACTGCATGAAAAGGCACAATAATGCCACGAATATTACAAATAGTCATGTACTTACAAATCATGTCAGCCCCAGAAAGTTTTGCCCAGGGGATAATTCTAGCACGCATCATATACACAATATCAAATGTTATATTTGGAAACAACTAAGTTTTCCTAGATAATTGATAAAGCTAAAAATTGGATGATTAAATTTTTAATTTTCATTAAAGTAGTATGATTCAAACTATGATTATACCATTCAGCTTTCATAATTGAAATAAACAGTTCTTTGAGTGTTTATGCCATGAGGAAGAAAGATAATGTATAATGCAAATATTAGTGCCAACCTCTTTCACCCCCACCATATCACTCATATTTTGCTTTGGAAATGTATTTTTGCATTCAGTTGGGTGTGGGCGTATGCAACATTCTGGAGGCTTATAAAATTTCACATAGAATCCTCAAGTTTGAATGCAACTAGACCATGTCTGTATCTTCTTCGTAACTCTGGTGGGATCTCTCGAAGGATATTTTAGGAGTTGAAAAACTTTCATGGCTATGGGAGAAAATTTTGTAGCAGGGTGGGCTAACTTGGCCATGGCTCTGATCTTCAAGAGAGAGAGAATGGCCAGTCAGTGAAAAGACAGTTTCTATCCCAAAGAACCCCACTATTTTGTCCTGATTGGGATTGATGTGATGATTTCCTAAGGGGACCCATCTGGTTAGTGGGTGGCAGCAGCAGGCGTTTCAGTTAATGATGATACCTTAATTTTGGCATCTCTGAGGCACCAGCTAGTGGTGGGATAAAGAGAGTGGATAATCAATGACTAGGCAGATGGTCAGGTCCTAAGTGGTTCACAACCCTCAGCCCCTAATTTCCTCTATTTCAAACAAATGTTTTGTAACACCTACTTACTTAACATTCATTGATAAAATAATCTACCTACAAACGTAGTTTTTAAAACTCAGTATGCTCTTACAATAAAATAGAAAAGAAATAAATGACTAATATTTATTTGAATATGTAATACTTGTGCACAACTATACTGGAACAGTGCTTCCCAAACTCAATTGTGCATGCAAATCTCCTGGGATCTTGTTCAGCAGATTCTGGTTCAGCAGGTGTGAAGTAGACCCTGAGAGTCTGCATTTCTCACAAGCTTCCAGGTGATGTCGATGCTGCTGGCACATGGAATATACTTTGAGTAGCATATGTCCTAGGAGACATAATGAAGAAATCAAAGCATTGCCCTGAGAAAGAGAAAGCTTACAAATGTATCTTGACATAGATGTGTTAAATTGGCAATTGAATTACCAGGAGTGGTGTTGCCATTATTAATGTGAATTTTCAAAATATTTACAAAAATTCTTGGTAAAATTCTGCTCAAAACAAGTCTACTTTTTCTTGATTTGCACAGTAGATGTAGTCCTGCAAAAGTACTTGGTGTTAATGTGTGAAACAAAGTTAAATCCTAAGCTCAAATAATCAGACACAATTTCCACCTACAGGAATGCCCTGAAATTTTCAGGGAATGTGGGGCCACTCTTTGTTTGCAGGACTATCCCATGCATTTCAGGAAATTTAGCATCCTTGACTTCTGCCTACTGAATATCAATAGCACATCCAATTTACTGTGACAACCAAAAAATGCCCCCACAAATTTCCCAAGTCCTCTGGGGTAGAGTGCAGGATTCACAGAGTGTGAATCAAGACAGAACGCTAGTCTCACTCTGATAATTAGCAACCATGGCAGAAACCCAGTGTGAGTTGGGCAAACACATCGAGGGTTAGGGTAGAGACCATGGCTTCTTGGAGACAGGTAAGCCTTGGCTCACTCTGACACATCAGCTGATCCCTTTGCTTAGCAGACTGTCAGGAAAGAGATAAGCTGGAATAGAGCATGTTTCTCAAATGCTAATATCTGCAAATCACCTGGGGATCTTGTTAAAAATGCAGATACTGATGCAGCTGGTCTGGGGTGTGAGCTGATGTTCTGTTTCCAATGAGCTCCCAGGTGACGCTCATGCTCCTGCTGCACCAAGTTTGCTTCACAAACTGTGACTAGCAAGAGATAGAGCACCTGACTTGGTGGGACTGGGGTTGGAGGTTGAAAACTTCAGTGAGATAAGATGAGATAAGCTGAGGGCAGCCAGGGGTGAACTGGCTCCCTGAGCTTATCTCAGTTTATTTGGGGTCATCAAAATCTTTCTTTCTCCTCTGCAAGAATTCTTTTATCCTCACTTCTTTTTACCTCTTGGATTGATGAAGACCAGAACACTGAAGTAAAGCTAGCTTGTCTGCATAGGGTTGCTGGTTCTTATCTTCCCTAGAATGGGGAACTAACGGGGGGGGGGGGGGAC
>NW_007728947.1:118412-127587 GCF_000696425.1 Galeopterus variegatus
GGGGGGGGGGGGGGGGAACATTTTGTTTAAAGGTCACTTTCGTTCTTAATAGTACAGAGATTCTATTTATGTCATCCGAAGATTTAATTAGGCACACTTAGACATATTGTTAATGGATATTTGAAAGATAGATTTACTGAAGATAACATCCAATTCAAATAATTACTTACTGATGATTGAGAATTTTCTCTAAAAAAATTAAGGGAAAAATGTTTTTGGTTCTAGAGTCAAGAAGGCAGAGATACAACACAGATGCTGTAAAGTCCCATGTTTGTGTCCAGGGCCTGGACTAGGGTGAGATATGTGAGGGGCCAGAGTGCAACATTTGAGGAGTCACCTGCTCTCAGGGTCCTGCAAGTTCATGGTCAGCCCCTGAGCATTAGTGCCTGACCCTGCCAGTGTCCATGACAGACATTGCTGGACAAAAAGTGCTCTCATAGGAGATGACACCTGTGCTAAGAATTGCATGGTGGATGTACCATTTATTTGGATGAAGATATCTTCTACGTATCTTTGGTTTATTATCTGTTACCTGGAACAATGTTTCTTATTAATAAGATTTGTGGTTGGTCACAATAAACTCCTAAAAAGCCATGCCAAATTTTATATTGAAGACATATAGAGGGAGAAATCTCCACAATTCTCTGTACAGATTTCTCATTCTCTGTATCTAAAATTTCTTCTTGGTCATCTTACAGATATAATATTATTTTACCCTGGAATTATATGGCTTGTGTATTTACTTTTTTGAAAGCTTACCTAAGGGTATCTCCAGGTTTAGTGAATAAAAATGTACAAAACAAACCAAAAACAGAACATAAAAGTCAAAACCAGAAACCAATACCCCTCCTCCCACATGACTTGTAGTCATGATTAAGTCATAAAAAATTTGTTATTTTTGAAAGAGACTAAGATCCCGAAGGCCAAAACCAACACTTGACATTCTTCTGTTGGAAAAAGCAGGTTGGAATGCTACATAGCTAGGTTTCGATTGCTTTGTTTCAGATTGGCTGCATCAAAATCTCTAAGAGTGGGGGGTGGACATTTGGAATGTATAAAGCTGCACAGAAGATGTTGGTGGTCAGACAGGGTTGTGAGCTACAGCCTTAGAATATGTCCATTTTTGGGGTGTCAGAAAATGTTCACATTGTTAGAACAAAGTTTATTTCACTGAACGTTAAGCTAAAAATGTGTTACCAATTAAAAACTATGTTTAATTTATGGAAAAATCAATATTATAATAGTAATAAAAAATACTAAACAAAAACAAATCTCATGACCCTTACAAATAATTCACTTGTTTTCATTTTCTCTCTTTCCAATTAGTCCTTCTCCAGGCTTCATGGGCCTGTGACCTTTGCAGTATGCTATGGTCTGAATGTTTGCATACCTCCAAAATTCATATGTTGAAATCAAATCTCCAATGCAATAGTATTAAAAGGTGGGGACCTTGGGAAGTGATTAGGTCATAAGGGTGGAGACCTCATGAATGGGATTATAAAAGAGACTTATAAAAGAGGCTTGTTTACCCCTTCTGTCATCTGAGGACACAGCAGGAAAGCACCATCTACGAAACAGAGAGCCCTACCAGACATGGAAACTGTTGGTAACTTGATCTTGACCTTCACAGCCTCCAAAACTGTGAGAAATAAATCTCTGTTGTTTGTAGATTATCCAGTCTAAGGTATTTTATTGTCCAAATGGACAAAGACACAGTGGCACAGGGTCCCACACTAAGAAGGGCCCATGCTTGGTTTAATGTTCTGCTGTCATAGTTTTGAGATTCTTAGTAACTTTTTAATGATGGGCTCCTGCTTTTCATTTTGCACTGGGCCCCACAAATTATATAGCTAGTCATGTCTGCATATATGTATACATCTGGATATAATTTTACATTGCTGTGATACCAGTGCTTATATGAACTTATGTTCTTTATTAGCTCAAAATTATATCATGAGTATTTTCATGCCATTTTATGCTGTTACACCATCTTCATGATGATCAATTTTAATGACATATAACATTTTATTATTATATCTACAATTAAGGTAATATTAGGTTGCTTCTCATTTTTCACTAACATATATTCTACAGCAATGAGAATCTTTGTACATTAAGCTTCATCCTTTGAGAAATTTTACTCAGGATGCATTCTCAGGATGGGGACTATTGCACTGGGCTGACCATTCTTCACGATTTGCCAAGGACAGAGCCAGTTTATGCCTGGTGTATCTATCAATAGCACCCCCCCTTTTTTTCTCAGAAGTGGACCAGTTTGGGCTATAAATTTTATGATTCCCTTGGCTATGTCTGGTATTATGGTCATTAAGCATTTTTAGAATGGAGAACTGACAAAATCAAATTATTGACAATAAGATAAAATATAATATTGAGAATAGCCACTTTGATAAATAAAATATAGCAAAAACAGCTTCTTTAGAAAAGATGGTCAAAATAGGTTTAACTTCTCCCCACAATCGCATAATTAAGAAATATGAAATTAATTAAATGAGCAGTAATATATTTTGGCATTTTTCATTTTTAGCAAATATTTGGTTTCCATAGTAGGGGAAAATACCATTGTATTAGTCCATTTTGTGTTGCTATGACAGAAATACCTGAGACTGGGTAATTTATAAAAAAAAGGAGGTTTATTTGGCTTACGATTCTGGGACAGCTGCATCTGGCATGGGCCTCAGGCTGCTTCTACTTATGGCGGAAAGTGGCAGGCAGCTGGCAGGTACAAGCAGATCACATGGCAAGAGGAAACGAGAGAGAGGAGGTGCCAGGGTCTTTTTTTTTTTTTTTTAAAGATGACCGGTAAGGGGATCTCAACCCTTGGCTTGGTGTTGTCAGCACCACGCTCAGCCATTGAGCAAACCGGCCATCCCTATACAGGATCCGAACCCGCGGCCTTGGTGTTATCAGCACCGCACTCTACCGAGTGAGCCACGGGCCGGCCCCCAGGGTCTTTTAAACAATCAGCTCTCGTGGGAACCAATAGAGCGAGAACTCACTCACTAATCCCCCTCCCTCAGGGAGAACATTAATCCATTCATGAGGGATCCACCCGCATGATTCAATCAGTTTCTGACACTGTCACATTGTGGATCAGATTTCCTCGTGAGTTTTGGGATGACAACACATCCAAACTCCATTATCCCTCCCCTGGTCTCCCAAAACTCATGTCCCTATCATGTACAAAATACAACCATTCCATCCCAACAGTTCCAAAAGTCTTAGCTCATTCCAGCACTAGCTTAAAAAGTCCAAAGTCTCATCTGAGACCAAAAGCAAAAGTCCCTCCAGCTGTGAACCTGAAAAACAAAACCAAATTTATCTACTGCCAAGATATCATGGTGGAACAAACATTGGGTACATATTCCCAATCCGAAAGGGAGAAATAGGCCAAAAGAAAGGGGTAACAGGTCTCAAACAAGTCCAAAACCCAGCAGGGCAGGCATTAAACCTCAAACTTGGCAAATCAGGTACCTTGACTCCATGTTCCACCTCCTCTGCACACTGGCGTAGGGGTTGGGTCCCCAAGTCCTCCAACTGCTCTGCTCCTATGGCTTTCCTGGTTGCAGGCCACACTTCAGCTCTCCCAGGCTGGTGTTCCACTGTTAGCTCCACAAGTTTGGGGTCTCCATGACTATCCCACTGTCACTGCTCCACTAGATGTGGCACTAATGTGGTTTCTCAGCTGCAACTCTGATCCCACGTTTCTATGGGGCATTCCTCTAGTGAGATTGTCTGTGGTGACTCTGCCCCTGTGACAGGTCTCTCCCTGGGCCCCCAGACTTTTCCATTTATCCTCTGAAATTGGGGTGTAGGCTCCCCAGCCTTGTGAGTTCTGGCATTCTTTGAGCCTGCAGACCTAACCCCACATGGACACTGCCAAGGCTTCTGGCTTGTATTTTCCAAAGCCATGGGTCCAGCCACACCTGGGCCAATTTAGCCACAGCTGGAATAGCCAAAGCAACTGGAGTGCTGGTGCTGGAAGAAGCTTCTTGAGGTGGCCCTGGACAGCGAGCCCATGGACGGTGCCTTGGGCCTGTTCCCAAAGACCATTCTGTCTCTCTGGGCCTTTAGGCCTGAAATGGAAGGGTTGGCTCCAGAGGCTTCTGCAATGCCTTCAGGACCTTTTTCTCCTTCTCTTGATAATCCCTTTCCTTTGTACTAATCTTCTTAGCTAATGTTTGCTGGGCTGCACCATTGCATGCTCTGTGCTTCTCTACCACATGGCCAGGCTGCAAATTTTCCAAATCTTTACTCTCTGCTTCCCTTTTAAATTCTGGCTTTACATCATGCCTTTTCTGCCATAACTCAGCTTAGGCTGTTAAAAGTAACCATGAAGCTTCCTTAGTGCTTTGCTTCTTAGAAATTTCTTTCTGCCAAATGCTCTGGTTCACAACTCCTAAGTTCCAACTTCTATAAAGTCCTAGGGCATGGACACAACGCAGCCAAGTTCCTTGCTATGGTGTAGCAAGGGTGATTGTAGTGGATTGAATTATGTCCCCCCAAACTCACTGAAGCTGGAATTGTGACACCCAAGTTTTATGTATTAGAAACTTAGTCCCCACTATGACTGTTAAGAGGTGGGAAATCCTATTATGGTAATTGAAAGGTGGAGCTTTGAAGAGGTGATGGGATTGTAGGACTGTGCAGTAGTGAATGGATTAAAAATGGCAGTCAGGGGAGTGGTTCTGGGGTCTTTAAAAGAAGAGGAGAGTCTGTCTTTCTCTCTGCTTCCACCATCTTGCAATGTGAGACACCTGGGTCACTGTCACCACCACCAGATGGACTTTGGACTTCCCAGCCTCAGAAACTATAAGCAATAAATTTTGTTTTTCTTTATAAATCACCCAGTTCAGTGTATTTTGTTATAAGCTATAAAAACAGACTAATACAGCAATCTTTTGTCCAATTCCCAGTAAGTTCCTCATTTCTGAGGCCTCATCATCTGCATGGTCTTTACTGTCCACATTTCTATCAATGTTCTGCTCACAATCATTTAACCAATCTCTAAAACGTTCCAAATATTCTCTCATCTTTTTGTCTTCTTCTAAGTCTTCCACACTCTTCCAACCTTTGCCTAATACTCAATTCCAAAGCTGCATCCACATTTTCAGGTATCTGTATAGCAACACCCCACTCTTTGGTACCAATTTTCTGTGTTAGTCCATTTGTGTTGCTATAACAGAAATATCTGTGACTTGGTAATTCATAAGGAAAAGAGGTTTATTTGGCTTATGATTCTGGGACAGCTGCATTTGGCACAGGCCTCAGCCTGCTTCTACTCATGATGGAAAGTGGCAGGCAGCCAGTGGGTACAAGCAGATCACATGGTGACAGGAAGCAAGAGAGAGAGGGCAGGTGCCAGGATCTTTTGAACAACCAGCTCTCGTGGGAACTAATAGAGAGAGAGCTCACTCATTACCCCTCCTCCCCCAGGGAGAGCAGTAATCCATTCTTGAGGGATCCACCGCCATGACTCAAACAGCTTCCAGCACTGCCACATTGAGGATCAGATTTCCACATGAGTTTTGGCAGGGACAACACATCCAAACTCCATCAACCACTTACAAAGATGTTACCTTTATTTTTAAAATACATAGATAATTCAGGCATTATAATAAAATGTCATTAATCCTGGCATTACCAATTTAAAATTCATGATAATTCAGAAAGGACTTTAAGTTTTCTCTTTGCTAAATGGAGAAAAATATGATATTTTTAAGTGGGGGAACAGTGAAAAGAAGATTATAGGAAGAGATGTTTATACACTGTGGAGAAGAAATAATTTAAAGAATTTCAGTAATTGTGCTGTATATAGATAAAGTAAAATGGCTCTGTAAAGTGGGTCTTGTAGCTGCTTAGATTGATGCTCTGATTTGCTAGTTAGTATATGAACATGACCATGGCAAAGCCTCATTTCCTTGAAAATAGTTCACCATGATTACATTACTTTTCCCCATTTTAGACACGCTTGTCACTTGAATTTGTTACAAATTTATGGTATTTTGCTTTTTCCCTTGAAGATAGGGGCCATATTTTCAGGGTTAATGCAAAAGCTCAAGTGTTTCTAAGATGTGTGCTTGGATGTGACCTTTATGAAACAAAAGTGTAGTCCAGAATTTATAGGGTATCAAGATTTTACTGAATGTTTCCTCCTTCTGAAAAAGTGCATGTGGAGGTCATTGGTGTTGGTCTGGGGGTCTGGGGTTGTTTGTACTTGCCTAGAGATTGAAGGTGGGGCTTGCCAGGCCAATTAGGAAGCCTGCTCCTGGAAGATTAAAGAGTTTTCAAGGTTTAATGGGGTGTACAAACTGCAGAGTCTGAGATAACTTCATTGTAGCCCTGTCTTTGACATCTATTAGCTTTGCGACCAGAGACAAATTACCCATTTTCTCTGAGACTCAGTTTCCCTGTCTGTATGTCAGCAAGCAAGTTTTTCCCCAAAGTGACTGAGCAGTGTGTTTGGAGTATGTTCCTAAAAATGAAAGAAAAGACAAGGGATGACTGAAAAGACAGGCATCGAGGGACAAACCAAGAAAGTTGGAATTTCATGTGACTCTCATCCTGTAGAATGGATCCCCATTCTCAAGCAAAGGAGGCAAGGGAACTTTGGACAGGCTTAGCCATCTTGATTAGCTGGGTCAGAGTGGACAGCTAGCTATTTATGCCCTGCCAGGGGGCAGGCATCTTTTAGGGCAGTGCAGACCCCAGAAGGTGTGATCCGGAGGTGACCAGCAGGAGGGAGTGGCCAGAGGGAGTATGCTCATTGTGAGAGCAGAAACCAGAGAAATAGGGGCAAGGGCTCCTCCAAGGAGAGGCTACGACTGGTCAATAAACTAATTCTGAGTCTGGATATCCATCTTAACACTTTAGTCTTTGATTCTGTGGTCTGTGATGTTAAAGGCAAAATGAAGCATGACGGAATTTTAAGACTTTATTTGAACAATTCACGAATGAGGAAGCACCAAACCAGAAGTGGTTCAGGGGCTCTGCCAAGGGAGCCTGAGGGGAGGGCTTTTGTAGGGCAGACATGGAAGTAGCCAAAAGATATTTAATTGGTTAGTTATACCGTTGCCTTATGTGGTCTATCCTGCTGGAAAGTCTCTGGTTATATAAATATACATTAGTTGGTGTCCTCTGGTTGGTTAGGCTTAAGTTTCATTTTTCTTTGATATAGACATTTACAAGAAATAGCTCAAGTTAAGTTCTGCTTACATTTGCAAATCAGGCAAGGTTAAGGTAACTTATGAGGCCTACCTGGCTTTGCTCAAGGATTCTTCAGGCCTGATCTCCATTTTAATTTGCTTTAACATGAAAAATATCACCTTTAACTTATAGAATTATAAATGAATGAATGTATGCATTCTTTCTTTTACTTATCAAGTGCTGACAACTCTGGGGATAAAGACAAGATGCAATCTCTGCCCCAGGGCTCTCATAGTTTAGGGTGGAGACATTCATTACAGTTTAATGAACATAGTAGGGTTTATTTATGACCCCTCTTGGCTAAATTGACCTTGTCTTGGAAACGATAATCCTGCCCTTCTTTCTAGGAAGCAAGGTGTAAGCATAGTCTTTGTCTGGTGCCTGTGTACGGGTCTGGTGACAACCAAGCTTTGTAGCCTAACTCCCACCCATGGAACCAATCCACCAACTGGTCCTATCCCACCCGTGTTGTCTGGTTTCTCTGCCAGTTTTCTCTTGGAAAAGGGGGCTGGAGATCCCCTTCAATTTCCTGATCCCTCTTGGCCACTGTCCCACAGAACTGGCTTTGGTTGCCTTTGCCTCTACTTAAGATGTAAACTGAAGACTAGGCCTTTATCCTGGTTGCAGTCAGCACTGGGCTAGGCCTGACTCCTATTAGTCACCCTGTCTAACCCAACCCAGGAGTTCTGATCCTTCTTTCTGTTTTGTCCATCAGGAATCTGACTGCCTCTGGCATTGACAACTACCTGGAGTCAGGTGAAAGCAGTTAAAATGAGTAAGGGGACACACAAGGAGTTCCAGCCCAAGTGGTCTGACTGCAGAGTGCGCGCACGCTCACCACCCCACCCTTCTCCCAGCACCGTGCAGGTGCTCCTCCCGTGGGCCTAGTGCTCGCTCCTGCGAAAATCCAATTCAGTTCCTGTTCCTGTTGCTTTGTGTACAAGCTGGTTTTCTTCCTTCCCTTCTCTCTTCCCTCCTCTCCCCTCCTCTCTTTTCCTCCCCCCACCTCTACCCTTCCTTCTTTCCATCCTTCCTTCCCTCCTTCATTTTTTTTCTTCCTTCTTTTTTTCATTCTTCCTCTCTTGGGAAGTGCTTGGCACCCTCATAGCACGGCAACCGGCTTCTTCAGAGTGCGCATCCAAGAGAACAAGGTGGACGCTGCAAAGCCTTTTAAGACCTCGCCTCAGAAATCAGTCATTGTTACTTCTGCTATGTTTTATTGGCCACATAGGATGATCCCTTATTGAGTATAGGATGGGGCTAAACAAGTAAATACTAGGGGGTAAGATCACTGGAGGCCATCTTGGAAAATGGCTGCCACACTGACTTCCAACTCATCTTCCTGTCTTCAGCTTACCCACTTTCTGATGTAACTTAGTTTATAACACCAAGCCCTTCTGGGGGTCTGTCACGAAGACAGGCAACTTTGTGCCCTTGTCTCCATAGCTGCCTCTGTGTACACATTATGCTGTGCCTTGTTCCCTCGCACTCTTCCCATCTTCCAGAATGTTTTTGAAATCTACTGTCCGCCAGTGGACTCCCTCCTGCTCCCTTTCTTGTGATAGGCATATATACATATTTTATACATATACATACATACACATATTTTTTTTTCCTTCAGTATCATTAGTAGGGTCTTAGGAGGAAGAAGAGAGAAATATATTTTATCAATCTGTCATTTTTAACTTGAAGTGGGAAATTGTGGTTTTTAACACAGCTCCCAAAATGGGACACAATTTTATTTTATAGACTGATTTTCCAATTGTCTCTGAATAAATTGCCTTTTCCTAATAAATAAGAACAACTAGTTAATTTAATTGATATTGAGGGATTTTAAAAAAACTTCAGTTTATCTGTAAGATGTAAATAATGCTGTGTGCAGTATGCTGTTTGACACACATTTTGTTAGTTTTATTTTGATATTAATGTAAAATTAGAACTGCAATTTATA